>NW_015174899.1:173130-173418 GCF_001447785.1 Gekko japonicus
AGCACTTCTGAGAAAGCTACCTTGGAGGTCCTGGATCTAAGTTTCCTGCCCAGCAGCCTAAATTTCTCCTCCAGGACTTCACAACTACATTTCCCCACATCATTGGTGCCGACATGCACCATGACCACTGGCTCCTCCCCAGCACTATCTACCAGCCTATCTAAAACACACATAATGTCCGCTACCTTCGCACCAGGCAGGCAAGTCACCATACGGTCAGTACGTGGGTTCACCACCCAGCTGTCTACCTGCCAAGGATTGAATCACCAACTACCAAGAGCCCCCCCC
>NW_015174899.1:173775-200178 GCF_001447785.1 Gekko japonicus
CCCCAACCCCCTGCTGGCATTCTGGCTTCATAACGGCTCGTGCCTCTGGCAAGGTGCTTTCTTAAATACTGAATTACAGTCAATCACAGTCAAACAATGCTCCTTCCTCTCCCTCTCTCAAGCAGCCAGGACTCTGTAGCAACTCTTTCACACACTCCCAAACACAGTCCTCCCATGCAATATCCTCAGCTGAATCCCCTCAGCTGAAAGCAAGTAAAAAAATACTCACCCCTTTAGCAGCTCCGTCTCAGCTGGGTTGAGAGGCTTTTCTTCCAGAGCTTTCCCCAAACACTCTAGCACACTTTCTTTGAGCATTCTCTGACTCTTTTGGATTCCAGAAGGCTGGTACACTCTATTCTGTGCCCAAACGCCTTCTTTAATCACACCAATACTATTCTTGAGATTTATCTGACTCTTTAAGATCTTACAAGGCAATTTCTAATTGCACCAGACCAGGGATCTCTTCTTCACCCAAAGAGTGATTAACACATGGAATTCACTGCGCCTTCACTCTCTAAAAGATCTATCCCTTTCCTTGGCCTGAATAGGAGTCTTTGTCTAACTTCCTTGCCAACTTCTCTCCAGTTCTCTGTCTGTGTTAAAACTGCTCTCAGCTAAGGCTGAAATCAGACTCAACTCAGTCAAGGCAGAAATCTGACTCTCTACTTTCTAGGTTCTGCATCCTTTCCCCAGCACTTTCCTCAGCCAAGGGACTGCTCCCTCCACCTTTTTATTCTTACAACTATAGGCGGGTTCAGGGTACACAGAGAATCTTGTACTTCAGTTACTGACTAGTCCAAGTCTGTCACTGACTGGGTGCTCTGCAGCTGGGCACTTATGGGTCATCCCTGACCTCCTGTAGCAATTGAACCTACTCCGAGCTCTTATGTTTGCTTCAACAGAACTATCAGACGACCAGTTCCTAGTAATGTTGCCCATGGAGAAAATATCACCTTTCTTTTGACTGAGGGTCTAATTCCACCCAGCCACACTACTTCAATGCAAGCCAATAAGAAAGACCCATTCACAGTAACCCAGCCTCATACCTAAAATGCTATTATTGATTGTTACTGTTTTAGGATTTGTTGCCATGTTTTATAGGAACTATTATTGTATTTGTGGAGAGCTGTAAGCCAGCCTGGGAACTATTGATTGAGACTGCTGGATATAAGTGTTTAAATAAACCAAGACATTAAAATAAAATAGAGCAACCAGTAAACAACCTGTTTCTGGATTTGGACTGAAGTATCTACTGGGGGGAGGGATTGATCTGCAACATATACAAACAAAACAATGGGCTGGACCCAGACTCCCATTTTCCAATGATTTTTGTGCTGCCTCTCTCCTCCTGTAGCCCACTCATCTCCATGAAATGCAGCTCCTGTGAGGATAGGGGATTCAACGTAATGTCACAAAGGGGGTGTCAGCTAGCTGCCATTGAACTCTGTGGATGGACCCCCCCTCTCTCCTATGACATCTGCGCATGCCTCCTGTGTGCCCTGTGTGTATCCCTGTGTCATGCATTCCATTCTATGAACGCTAGTGTACGCTTATCTGCAAGATTAACAGGTGTGGAGAAGGAGCCGCTTTGCTTAGACTATAATGAGCTGGACCGTGTGAAGCTTTAATTGTTTATCTTTATAGAAACGTTGCTTCTCAGGCTTTTGAGCGTGAATACGAAAGTCTGCCCGTGCGGCGGGAACCAAGCCTATTGGTTATTATCGGTTTGAATGTCTTTCATTATCCCCTGTTCAGCCCGTCCCAGGTATTCTTAACAGTGCACTTGTTCCTGCTCTAAAATGGCTTTAATAAAATACTACTTTGCTTAAACGTGTATTGGACTTATAGCTGTGAGGGATTGGACAGGGGGGAAGGAGTCTGCAGCAGGAAAGGGGAATCATAGGAAATTGGTAGTTTAGGCTGGATCCAGCCCAGTATTTTTGAGCTTATAGTCAACATTTCCCCAGATGGCCTGGTGCTTGAAGAACCAGCATTGTTCTTCTTTCCTTCCAAAATTGTACATGCACTCATAGATCAAGAACACACAGTAGAATAGAATAAAATTGTGGTGCAGCTAGCAACACTGTGCATGTATTTGTGCTTTGATCCAGCTAGTGGGTTATGCTCTAAATTTAGATGGTTCCACCAGTGGCATCACCTCCTCTTTCTTTTTTGATGTTAAGCTTTATAAGACAGGGGTGTTAAACATGTGGCCTGTGGGCCAGATCAGGCCCTCAGAGGGCCCAAATCCAGCCCGCAAGGACCTGGCTGTTTCCTGCTTTGTTTTCCAGTTCTGCTGCAGCTGCCACATCACAGCTTGCTTTACTAGTCTCTCTCAGTTGCACAGGAGAGATAGATAGGCAAGCCTCTCCTGTGTGATAGAGAGAGTCTGGTAAAGAACTGGCTGAGGCTCCTCCCCCTCCTCCTGGTCAGGCTGCAGGAGACAAAGGGAAATCTTTCTTTCCTTCCACTGGCTGAGGCTCTTCCCTGAAGGAAGGAAGGGAGGGAGGGAGGAAACAAGGGAGAGCTTGCTTTGCTGGGCTGCCTCAGTTGCACGGGAGAAATACCAAGCACTTTTAGGACCAACAAAGTTTTGTACAAGGTATGAGCTTTTGTGTGCCTTGCTACAGTGTGTGTGTGTTTTGTTGGGCTCTTTATGCCAGGGCTCTCCTAGATGTAACTGTGTTCCCTCCCCCTTTTTACTGTATTCATGCCCTCATGATCCAGTCTTTCTCAGTAAGAAAGCAATGTGAACTATTTTAGAGGAGGAATAGCAACAAGCCAGTGAGGTGAGTTAGGCTTAGAGTGTGTGTCCAGACCAAGTTCACCTAGCATATTTCCTTTGTAGGAAGTTGTAAAGGCTCAGAACACTGAGCATGAGATTTCTGTCATGAGTGACAATAAATCAAAAGTAGGTTTGCAGCTTACAAATACACACCTGAACAGCATAGTCATGATTGTTACAGCACAGACATTTTGATGCATTCACACGAGGGGATTTGGGCCGGGAGCGGGACGGTTCGGGGGCGGAGCAAACAGGCGCGATCACACCACATCATCTGGGAAGCGTAGTGCTTCCGTCCCCGAACCGGCCCTTCCGCGTGAAACCCCGCATCAAGTTGGAACCACCTACCGAGGTGGTTCATCGCAAAGGTGCGCCGCAAGCCGAGCGTCGGATCGCCGGCACGTCCTTGCGCCGGCGCATCCCCGGCTCCTAGCCGAACTGTGCATGCTCCGACATGCGCAGTTCGGCTGGCTCCCCGTCAGGACTGTGTTTTCTCCCCAGCGTCTGATCGTGCGGGGAGAAAAGGCGCCGTGGCCAGGGGATCTGATCGTGCGGGGAGAAAAGGCGCCGTGGCCAGGGGATCTGTGGGATCCCGCCACGGCGTTTCAACTTTGATGCGGCTTTTAAAAGCCACGCTTTTAGCGGCTTTTCCCCTGCCGTGTGGAAGGGGCCAAAATATTGCAAGAGTGCTAGTGTTTTAAGTATGTTTTATTTAAAGTTTTAAAAATCTTTGTGTTTGTCTGTGTCCTTTATAAAATTTATATCTCTGCTACCTGACATTACATTTTATGACACACATGGCCCGGCCCAACAAGATTTCATTATGTCAGATCTGGCCCTCATAACAAATGAGTTCAAATCCCCTGTTTTAAGAGAAGAAAGATGAGGAGGACCGCTAGGAGAACTGGCTATGGCATGAAGGGATTAGAGGGTAGGTTCTAGATTGGGAAATGTTGAAGAACTATGCCTTTGTGTATGTACCATGTCAACATGCATGGGCCTATTTACTGCTATCTTGCACAACAGCTTGTTGAATTGCTGTAATGCTGTTTCAGGGGAAATAAGCAATAACCCTGAATGCACAGAGGTTGTTTCGGAAAGCAAGAGTATCCAAAACAGTCCCTGAACATTCTGCAGATATCCAACAGCATAGGGAGGTGAAGTGGAAAGCTGTGGAAATTAAAGGGACAAGTTCGTCACATCCCTAATCGATGGTCACTCCTATGCTAAAATGGTACTGTTGGTAGCTTTACTAGCTGCTCCTGTCTTGTAGATCAGATATAGGCATACGGAGATTCAGCAGAATAATGGCTGGAGCTGTTGCAATGCTGTTATGTGGTCTGTGGTATGTGTCTGCTTTTGGCCAACTTATGAAAACAAGAAAAAGATCAAAACAGCTGCAACCAACATACAGGGGGAGATATTGGTAAAGGGAAAGACAGGTATTCATTGTTCCCAATGTGTTTCAGTTTGGACTCTTTCTTTCCTAAGAGAAGTTGCCTTTACAAAAGAGCAAAGTCACCTACTCAATATTCATGATCAAAAGAACCAGGGGTCGTTTAGTAGAAAAAGAGCTAGGGGAACTCATTAGCATAACTCATTAGCATATGCCACACACCCTGACATCACCGGACGTGTGTCATAAGGCCACACCCACCACTCAGTTAATCTTCGTCTTAAAGGTTAGTCTTAAAGGTGCTATTTGAGCTCTTGGACTATTTTGCAGCAACAGACTAACACAGCTACCTCGGGGAAGCTCCTGGATGGGGCTGGGAGTCCTTGCGGAGGCCACGTGGAGTGGCCTCGGCCAGGCAGAGGGGGAGGACGCCAACTTACCCTCCTGCTTCTTCCTCCTTCTGCAACAGAATGAGGCTGGAAGCAGGGGGCGGCCGGAAGAAGGGGCGGGGCTTCGTTGTGTGCCCCGCCTCCTGCACCTCACCCAGGGGAACTGCGATCCCCCGCGATTCCACCCGAATCGACCTCTGAAAAGAACACTTATTTTGTTGAGAAGTCTATGAAATGAAATAAATAGGTCTTCTTAACTCTTTTCCAAAATGGTGGTCACTGAAACAGAATGGGCTCTGAGACACAGACTCTGAAAAAGAGACAGCTTGAAGAAGTTTGGAATAAATTATATTTTCTTTTCCTGTTTTGCTCTTTCTGTTTCTCCCATTGCTTCTAAACATCCCCAGAAAGAGAGCTCTGTCAGCCCAAATACTTTTGCATGCAAAAACAGACCTGGCTGGAAAAGCCTTTATGGGTAGGATGAAGGGGCTATACACATGCAGGACAGCTGAGTGTAGGCAGTTTAGAGCCTTAATTTACATATTTGTACTGTTTTGTTGTGGAGTGGTGTGGTATAGCTTGATCTCATCAGATCTCAGAAGCCAAGCAGGGTTGGTAGTTTGATGGGGCACCGCTGAAGAAAATTCTGCAGAGCAAGTAGGGTTGCCAGCCTCCAGGTGGGGCCTGGAGATCTCCCGCTTTTACAACTGACCTCCAGCTGAGAGAGATCAGTTCCCCGGAGAAATAGCTGCTTCAGAAGGTGGACTTTATGGCATTGTACCATGCTGAGGCCCCTCCCCTCCCCTCCCCAAACCCCACCCTCTCCCAGATCCACCCCCAAAGTATCCAGGTATTTTCCAACCCAGACCTGGCAACCCTAAGAGGAAGGCACTGGCAAACCAACTCTGCTTCTCACTTGAAAACCCCTTGCTGGGATCACCATAAGTTGGTTGTGACTTGCCAGCATATACATTCATACATATTATTTTGTTATTTTTGGATTGTCATTGCCTATGTTGAACCTGAAAGAAATGATGGGTTTGCCAAACAAATTATATTAGCATACACACATAAAGACAGAAACCAGTGTGCATAGTATGTTCATGCTAACCTTGAGATTTGCACCCATCCTCAAAGAGTCACATTGGCTTTGTGCATTAAATTGTGTACTCTCAAGTAGCATGTGCCAGCTCACAGCTTTGCAATTACCTTGTTCCTGCTCTAAATAGATCTTATGGCATGTATGCTTGTTGACTGTTCATCCTTGCTATTAAATTGGTTTTGCTGCTGTGTTTCCCCTTTTGGGGTTCCAGCCTTTCTGATGATTGGAAAACCACAACTCACCGATCATCCGTAACTTGCATCTTTGTCTCTGATTGATTGTTGGGGCTTATTTCTGGCTCAAACATGAACATATCAGTATTTGACGGCTTGAAACTTTTAAAGAAGTGCATACATTTTTTATAGGAGAGGGAATGGTTCCACCTTGCAAATGTATCTTATCAGCCAGTGAGGTATGAATAGAGAAAATTCTTAAGGCTAATAGGATGCTAACAGCCACTGTGTTAGCCAAATTGCCTTGAATTATTAATTAGTCTAGGGGAAGTTATGATTATTAATTGGCAATAGGCAAATTAGGGTTCACACCAATGTATACAGAAGTCCCACCTTTGCTGTAAGCACCAGAACAGACACAGATACTGTATTCAATAAAATATATTGTCTTTTTACTGGGGAATATATATAATTCAAACAATACACAACCACACACACATTTATACATATGCTAAGAAATAAAGATAGATCCTTAACACAGTTGCTTTAGCAGGACATTCGTTGGTTGGGCAATATTTACCTGTCTTCATTAGTTGAGCCTTTCCAATGGAAGAATGGAGGGGTTTATAAATAGAAAACGGGGAACGCGTGCTCTGAACCAGAAGAACCACGTGGACTCTAGCTGCAGATCTAGAGTTTAAATATGGAGGTAGGGTATGTGGATAGCAAGCTGGACATAAAAGGGTTAAAGCTTCGATAGAGGTTATGGAGTGGGTAAGAGCAGAGGTCATTTCGGGGGGATCGCGGGGGATCACAGTTCCCCCGGGTGAGGTATGGGGGCGGGGCACATAATGAAGCCCCGCCCCCTGCTTCCGGCCGCCCTGCTTCCGGCCCTCATTCAGCCAGGAGGAGGCAGGAGAAGAGGGAGGGTAAGTTGCTTCCTCCCTGCCTCTCCCCACCCCTGCCTGCCTGGGGCCAGGGAGGGCCTTTGCAAGGCTTCCTTGCACTCCCGCCAGCCTTGGAGGTCCACCGCCGGGCCCCTCATGGGCTCAGCAGTGGAGCTGCAAGGCTGGCAGCGGCGGCCGGGACCGTTGGGGGCGGGGTGTGTGGCCTTATGACACACTTCCGGTGATGTCAGGGGGTGTGGCCTTATGACACACTTCTGGTGATGTCAGGGGGTGTGGCGTATGCTAATGAGTTATGCTAATGAGTTCCCCTAGCTCTTTTTCTACGAAACGACCCCTGGGTAAGAGAGAGACCATGTGGTCAGGCAGCAACTTTTATACTTGGTGTGGGAGGGCTGGCTAGGCTGGCCACATCCCCTTGTGACACCTTCTGTTAGTCCGTCCCATAAAACATACTATTGGCTCGCTGGAAGAGGGGAGGGGGACTAAGGAGTGGTCAATATTGAGAGCTAGTAACTTAACCTGAGGTCTGGCACCTGGACGAAAGCTGATTGGATCATGGAGGCTGATTGAATCATCATGTTAGGACTATTGTCTCTTGATTAGATATGTAGGTAGCTGGGAAAGGGGGAAGGGAGGTTGCCTATATGTGTTGGAAGAAGCTCCTAATGGCATCTGGAGTTCTCTGTCCTCATGTTTTCCATGGCATGGCGTCTGAGGCTTTGTACGGGCTTATGGAACTGCTTCATCTCACAGCAGGTGAGATGTCTGGTGACTCTGGAATAACACTGTGACGGCCACACTAAAGGAAGGCATCCCTTTCTCAGGTGTGCAGTGTCAACAGGTATTCTCGGATCTCCATGTTGTACAGTCTCTTTGCACAGTTCATATTCCATAAAAACACACTGATAGGCTTGCATGGCAACAACTGTACCATTCTAATTTTTCTTGTATGCCTTTAAAAATATGATGTTTGGATTATGAGAGCATTTGAGTATAAAAATGGGCTTTCAAACAGAATTAGTATTTCCTGGAAGTGCTGACTGAACAGCTGCTTCTTTTTACTGAATGTATGGGAGGTGGATCTGCTACTGATGGCATTTCAAAGAAATGCAGCCCTAAACATCCTTTTTTAAAATTAAAAAAAATAGAAACGATGTTAACATGATTTCTTTTGTTAAAATTTTGGCTAGGGTCTAGCTATTGGCTTGAATTTCCACATATGGGAAGAGGGGCGATTGTCACTAATTTCCATTCTCCCACTGCAGACCTACAGTGCCGCCCCATGCTCTTCCTGGTGTCCCCTTTCTTCCCAGCATGAAAGAATTGAAGCCCCAGCATGATATGGATTGACTCAGTGACAGAAGCCATGGCCATCAGTTTGCAAGACCTAAGCAAAACTGTTAATGATAGGACATTTGGGTGGTCATAAATTCATAGGGGTGCCACAGGTCAGAAGCTGCTTAATGGCACTTAGCACACACATTTGGGGCTGCAGCAAGAGGGGCACACGTAGAGGTCCTACCCAACAGATGGAAGCCTCTTCCATCCATGGAAATCTCCAGTGGATGAAAGCCTAGCTTTTAAATCTGTTGAAGGACTATCCATAAGTATGTCACGTGTCTATGGATTGTTTTCAAATAGGGTTAAAATGGACAAAATATGACAAGGGAACAGCCAATAGTGGAACAGAGGAAGGACCTGCCCAACCATGCAGTGCAGCAGCTTGGTCTCCTCCCTCCCTCTCCTATACTCCATTCAAAGTAGGGAGACTGGTAAGGCTATGCCCTAGCAGGTCAGCTGAGGCTGACACATTCAGTTCAGAAAAGGAGAACCTACGTATCATTTGCAGTCATTCCCTTCCCTTTTAGTTTTCTTCCTTTGAGACTGAAGTATGTTCTGGTTATGTCACAGAAAAGGCATTCTGGCTGAGGCAGAGGCTACAGAGCTTTAGAGAATGGAGGAGCTCTGCTACCCATCTGATCCACATTTAGACAGAACTTTTTCTAGTAACATAAATCTGATTTATGTGCACCAGTAATATGGTATTTAGTTTATGAACAACTTCTCGCTAGGGTCACACAGGGTATCCAAGGACTTCAGCAATCATGTTGTTGAACATCAGCAATTCCCTGAACATTGCTGTCCAAATTCAGAAAGCTAAATATTATTCTGTTTCCTTCCTGGATTCCTCCCCCCCCCCTTTGTGCCTCTTGTGCGTGCTTGGTCACTGTGACCTCAGGGCTACTAACCATGTACCAGAATGATTCACTGTACACTGAAATCTAAGGGAGGAATTGCAACCATTTAAAAATCCAGTGCTTCAGTCCTTTTATGTATTGTGAGCTGTGTCAGTGTAGTGTAGGTTCTGGGATACTCAAATGCTTGCTCTGCTCTGAAGCTTGCTGGGTGATCTGGGGCCAGCCACTCTCTCTTAGCTTAACCTACCTTACAAAGTAGTTGTAAAGAGAATGTGCTGAATAGGAGAACAATGTGCACAATTCTGAGGTCCTTGGAGGAAGGAAGGGATATAAATATACCAAATAAGTAAACTTTGTGCACTGCTTAGCACAGTTAAGGAAGAAGAAGAACGTGCTGTTGAGCTCACAGTGACCCATTCCATGGGGTGTTCCAAGCAAGAGAAGAGTAC
Source organism: Gekko japonicus (assembly GCF_001447785.1). Classification (NCBI taxonomy): domain Eukaryota; kingdom Metazoa; phylum Chordata; class Lepidosauria; order Squamata; family Gekkonidae; genus Gekko; species Gekko japonicus. The sequence continues at coordinate 183,176 of NW_015174899.1, forward strand.
ACAGAACATAAGAAGAGCCTTGCTGGATCAGACCAGTGATCCATCTAGTCCAGCATCCCATCTCCTACGGTGGACAACCAGTTCCTCTGGATGGTCAACAAAAGGGCATAGAGGCCAAGATCTTCCCTCGAAGTTGCCTCTGGCTCCTGGCACTTTGATTTAGAGGTTGAGTGCCTCTGAACATGAAAGTCCCCTCAGTCACAATGGCTGGTAGCCACTGACAGACCTATCCTTCCATGAATCCATCTAATCACTTTTTTAAGCTGTCTGTTCCTGTAGCCATCATTACATCCTCTGGCAGTGAATCCCACATTTTAATCACTCTCTGTGTTGCCTTTCTCGGTATAACAACCCCAGTCTTCCTTAGTGTTCTCTCATCCAAGCACTAACTGTGGCCAACTCTGCTTAGCTCCCAAGCTCTAACAAGCCCAGGCTAAGTGGGCTATTTGGGCTGCTGTCTCAGCACTGAGGTATTATGGAAATTAAGGACTGAATCCGAAGCTTTGCAGGTCCAGCATCCTCCACCCCCTGAGCCAGCCAGGACAACTGGTTGGAGGAAGAAATGCCAGGCAATTTAAAATGGGGCCCTAGCATCATCTAGATCTCTGAAATCAGGTGATGCCCAAGAACAGATCCTTTGCCACTGCCTCCTCTAGGGTTACTGGATATGTTGTATTCCCTTACTTTGGGCTGTGTTGTTGAAGGGGCCAGCAAAAAATCCTCCTGTGCTTGAATGGTCTTGGATGCTTCCCAGCACTTGAGCCTGAATGCCAGGCCTATGGTAAGACAATAATCATGGTACAGTTAATGACTATTGAGTGTGACTTAATTGTCCCCATATTTGCTAACAGCTAAGACCTTTCTGTGGACATGGTGTGATTATTTCACTTCTATGCCAGCAGAACTGCTATGACTTGATGGAAGCAGACAATCACCAGGAATTAATGGAATAATTTCCATATCGAGGGGGCCAGCAGGAAATCCTCCTGTGCCTGAATGGTCTTGGATGCTTTCCAGCACTTGGGCCTGAATGCCTGGTCTATGGTAAGACAATAATCATGGTACAGTTAATGACTATTGAGTGTGACTTAATTGTCCCCATATTTGCTAACAGCTAAGACCTTTCTGTGGACATGGTGTGATCATTTCACTTCTATGCCAGCAGAACTGCTATGACTTGATGGAAGCAGACAGTCACCAGGAATTAATGGAATAATTTCCATATCGAGTGCAGAAGAAATTCATCTAGCAATACTCTAGCATGAACCCTCAGAGGCAAAACGTTTCATCATGCCGGAAGAATAGTCTGTTTGGCTCTCAAATCTGGTGCAATTGAAAGGTGTAGGCTGTGGTAAAATTCAAATGTTTTCACATCCGTCATTTGGAATCTAATTGTCTCCTGTGCTATGTATTCAGCTTTGTGTACTGCCTTTGGCAGATAAATAAAAGGAGAGAGTGAGAGACTAGCTGGAGGTTATGCCTGCATTTTCCGTGGAGAATTGGAAGTTGTTAATTTTGCTTAAGCCATTTGTTTTGCTCGGGTGGCTATGTGCATATATGTGTGTTCGCAGCCCGTCAGTTTTGTAGCTGGTGAGAGATATGTTGCTACCTGAATAAGCCCACATTGTGACTTCACACTCTGAATGTCCTTTTCTAACTTCTTGCTTCTAAACCTGATCTGTGCATTTCTATGTATGAATAGAGCACATATTGTATTAACCAAGCAGTTGGCAGGAAAAAAACTGCCCAATGCTGCAAGTACTTTTTCTGTTGCACTTTCTAGCCCTGTTCAAAAAGAACCATAAAATCAGGAATTTGCTCTTAATGAGCCAGTCAGAGCCCGTCAAAGGGAAGCTTCTGGGACCCCTATCTGCAAACTACAATTCCCATGAGCACCGGTCTTAAAGATACAGCACAGTTTTACTAAACTACAGATAACGCTGACTGGGGCAGCACAATTCGAGTACAGGGTATGCTTGATTTTTCTTTATTTGTCCATTGAGTAATTCTCTTAAGGTTGCCATCCCCCTGATGGGGGTGGAAGTTCCCTTGATTTCGGGCCCCAAAACTTCCACCAGCTAATTGGCGGGAGGTGGAGCCACACTCTCGAAGAGCCCCGCCATGCAGATAACGCCCAGTGCAATGACGTCACCCAGAGGTGATGTCATCATGCCAGGCACATTGTTGGCGGATGCTCTAGCATTTGGCTAAAAACTCTATGGTGACTCTATGGTGACCATAGAGTTTTTGGCTAAATGCTAGAGTGTTCCCCCAAAATGGGCCCAGTGCGATGATGTCACTTCCGTGCATGCAAGAAGATCAAGGAGAGCAGCCTACAGGTCTAAAAAAACACAGTATGAATTATGAGGAACCATTTCCACCAATAATTTTGGTGCTGGGTTTGAACCTTAAGCAATAGCTTTTGCAAGCTTCTCCCCAAAGCTCTTTGTCCTGTATGTCCTATTGCAATATTTGAAATTGCCTAAAGAATGCTGTGTTTGGTTGAAGGCCCACTTGAGACTGAGGATCATGTTTAACCACAGTCATATATCATAAAGGTAAAAGCAGAGTTTTTTGCAAAATGCTAGAGTGTCTACTATGTCACTTCTGGTTTCTTTACTGAAAGTGATGTAAGTGCACTGGTGTGAAACCAGCATGCATAGCTTCTCCCTAGGGTTGTCAGACCCCTGTTGGTGGTATAGGATGGGGGGGGCTTAAATGGAAAGTGAGAAAGGCCCAGGCCTCATTGCCAGCATCATGCAGGAAGTGACATCATCACACCAGCAACATCCAGGCAATGCTCTGGTATTTGAGCAAAAACTCTGTGGTAAAACTGGGCTCTACCATAGAGTTTATGCCCAAACACCAGAGCATTGCCTGGACATCACTGGTGTGATGATGTCAGTTCCTGTGCTTTGTTGGAAACGAGGCCTGGCCCTTTCTCTTTCTCCAGGTAAGTCCCCCCCTGCCAGCCAGCTAATCAGCAGCTGGGGGGGGAGCCTTGGAACTGGGGGACCCAGCCTTCACTGGGGGTGGGGTCTGGCAACCCTACTTTCTCCAAATTTACTCCAGGTGATGCCTGGGGAGCCAGCAGGCAATGGGGCAGGATACTGGGAGGCCTCAGATCCCTATTTAAGGGTGGGTGGAAAGAAGCCTCAAAATTTTAAAAAGTGAAGATGTCTTATAAAGATCCTTTTGCTGAGGGTTTTATTACTCTTTCTGTAGCAATTAGAGTTGTTTCCATAGCAGCATTATCAGTTCAGTAGCAGATTGTTGAGACTTTGTTTGCATAACAGTAAGAGCAGCTTACTAAATTTAGGATACCCACCGTGCCCCAATTTAGAGAGAACTTTATATCTGCAGTAATACTATGTCTCTGTGTGGGGTGGATCCCCTCCTTGGATTGCAATAGTTGAGGAGCAAAAGCACACAAAGTTAATTCAATTATTATGGAAGAGGTTGCTCAGGGAGACCAGAAACTTCTTTTATGAGTACAGCACTCATCAGTTCAGTAATAGGTTTTCCTTCTTTATTCAGATTTCAGTTCATACAACACTTTTTTGGTTTCAAAGCTCTAGCCCCGACACTCCACTGGTTCTGTCCCATGCTGGTATTGGTGGTCCAACAGCAGCATTTCAGGGCATTCAAAGAGCAACAGCAGGGTGAAATTGGAGAAAATCACTCCCTGTCTTCTGCTGGTGCAAATGCCTTACTTTGGCGGAGAATGACCTGATTTGGTGCAGTAGATCTGATCTACTATCAATTAAATTGTTTATTTATTTATTTCATGTATACCCTGTTTATCTCCCCAGTGGGGACCCAAAGCATCTTACGTCATTCTCGCCATCATTTTGCCCTCACAACAACTCTGTTGTGGCTAGGGCTGCCAAGTGGGGGCGGGGGGCGGGTAAACCCCCGCTTCAGAGGCCCAATTTCTGCTGCTGTGGAATTGGGCCCCGGGGGGAAATTCGCCCCCCGAAGCACAGCGTGGCTGTGTCACCAGAGGTGACGCAACCACGTCAATCACGTTGGGGGCGTGGCCCCAATCGTTGGAGGGAAAACTCTATGGCCACGCCTTCAATGTGATCGACGTCGCACGTCACTTCTGTTGATGTGCTGGCGGGGCGCGCACGGATCGAGGAACGGCTCCCGGAGCACGGCGAGGCTCCCCCACCGGTAAGGAAATTGGACTAGGCAACCCTAGTTGTGGCGAGTGTGTGACTGGCCCAAGGTCAGCCAGTGAGCTTCCATGGCAAAGTGGAGTTTTGAAACTGATTCTCCCTAACCACTACACCACACTGACCATACCACCCAACTCTAAATAAATAAATACCATTAATGGGACTGCTTCCTGTACATGAGTTTCTGCACCAAGGAATCCTGTCAGGGTCATAAGAAGCTCCTATACAGACATCTCCTTAGGCCTAGTTTGTGCATTACAATTGCTTTGTGAAAACAGAGTTGTATCGTTCCAACTCAGCAAGATTCTCTTTGCCACCGTACGTTCCATCTGTCACCTACAGCCTAAACCTCCCTTAACACATATTTCTTGCCAATAAATCCCACTGATACTCACTCCAGAAAATTAACATGCCCCAATCTCTGCCAAATCAGTATCTTTATTCCCTAGAAGAGCCAGTAATTTTAATTTATTTATTTGAAATATTTATATCCTGCCTCTGTGTTAAATGCCAAACTTTCACATTAAAAGACATTACAATAAAAAAACTGATAAAAAGGGAATGGATTTAAGGAGAACCAGGAATAAATGCAATCACATATTCTAAATAATAATGAAGGCAACACAGAGCAGAAATATCTATACACATACCAGTTACATTAAAAAGTAATTAAAACCAGAATAAAAAAAGAAAGATGGAGATCAGAATTTTGCAGAAATCACAAGTTTTTTGAGAAGCACACTCTTCTCTAGTCAGCAAGGCTGTCACCTGGCACTTAAAATATAACAAGCATAGTGCCAGGTGAACCGCTTTGGGGATATATTTCAAACTTGAAGCATCACCACTGAAAAGACCCTGCATCTTTCCTCTGAAGAGGGCACATACAGAGCAGAACTTTTGCTGAAGCTCTTAACTGCTAGGAAGTCTTACTCCTTACAAGGGTTTTTTCTTTCTTTCTATAACTCAACTCTCAGCACTTGAAAGTTCTTAAGACTGCAAATCTAGCTTGAGAGGTAATTTCTTTCTCCCCAGAAGCTTTCATCATTTAGTTAACTGGGTCATCCTTTTCTGTGAAAAGGGAATTGGATGCAGAGTCAATGTCTTAAAGCACTACCCCTTTAGAATCAAAGAAATGCAGCAAACTGGGAGGGCGCAGCCGGTGTTGTATGTACGGCAGAGCATCTGACTGCAAGTAACTTCTGTTGCTAATGAATTCTGAAGATACAAGTATAGTTAATGTATTCATAAAAAGCCTTAAATTTAGTGGATTGTAAATAATGTATGCTTTTCAAGGAGTGGAAGTATTCTGGAACCAAACAGATTGTTATTTTGTTTCAGGGGGAAAAACCCACCACTTATCCTGTGCAGTACAGCATTTCAGCTGCTTCCCACAGGATGGGAAAAGGGCATTACCTGAACTTTCAGTAGGGTGACTGGAGACTTATAGTTTGGTGGTTGTGGCCTCCAGGGTTTCTGTTGTCATTTAACTTCTCTATCTCGCTGTCTAGGAAATGAAATTCCTTCCTCACTAACCCAATGTTTTACTAGCCGTGGTTATCAACAGAATGTTGTTACAAATCTAGATGAAGAATAGCCATACAGCTGCGCTTTAGAGCTTGCCTTGAAGTGGATGTACAAATGTCAAGCCTAGTTCTGGATGATCTTGCTTGTAACAGTTTTCATGTGTTTCAAACACAAGAAGATGGTAAGCAAGCATAATTGTGTGTGTGTGTTTGTGTGTGTGTGAGAGACAGAGAGACAATGCAGAAGATAGTTCATTTATTTTTGCTTCTAAAATCAGATGGTAAATCTAAATTTAATCCTGCATTTCCAGGATTTAGACAATTGTCATACATTTGCCATGATACTCTACAATGCATACAAGAAGGGTTGCCAGGTCTTACCTGGCTGCTGGTGGGGGGGGTCCCTCTTCATGCCTTGGAGTTTACTCTATGGTAACCATAGAGTTTTTTCTCAAACACTAGACCATCCCCCTACAACGTGCCCTGTGCGATGATGCCACCTCCGGGTGACATCATTGCACTGGGCATGTTGGCGCCGATGGGGCTCTTTGGGGGGTGGGGTTCCCCCACCGGCCAGCTCAGTGGTGTTGGATCAGGGGCCCAAAAGTGGGTAAACCCCCCACCTCTGTTGGGGGAATAGCAACCCTACATACAAGGCTGATAAGAATCTATATGGCTGAATCTATAGGGCTGAAAAGATATTATGTTACTGGAGCAAAGGGTAAGAGGTGAAAAGTCTGGGTCAGAGTGAGAAACAGGACAGAGAGGGATACTGTCTGCTGTTGATGCCTCGGCACAATTAAATAGGCAAAAAGTCTTAGCAGACAGAACTGCAATATCCCTTGCTGCAGGGCATGCTGCCACCTATCTCTGCTGAGGAGTGGGAGGGGAACTTGTGCATTTACCAGCTATTGGTTCCTCTTCCTCCCCAGGAATCTGTGCATTGTTCCTCTTCAGACTGGCTGCTGGTTGAAAGCATATACCTCTGGGTTTATGTTGATATCGTGACTGTTCCAGGGCTATCATGTGAAGAATGGGAGATCTGAGGCTCCCATGATTCCTCAATGTAAATACTTTTAAAATGTCAGCCCTGAGACCTTTTCCCCCCACTGGTAAATTAAAGGAACTGTTGAGAAAAATGATGTTACGGCTATTTATTATTAATTTAGCATATTATACTGAAAAAGAATTGACATGGTCTCTGGCCAAATGTACTTTAGACTAATAGTCTTCAACTTTTTCTGAATCTGGGACCCAAAAACACATGATAGGAAGTTATGGGACATCTGAGTCATGTGACAGGAAGTGGAGCCAGAGTTATTATCTCATTGATGGAGAGGGGGTTCTGCACAGCAAATGCACAAAGAGGGGAACAGGAAATGGCCATGGCAGGCTGGGAGAAGAGAGATAAAAGGCAAGGGAGACCTTCTTTGGAGGAGGGATAACTTGTCCCAGAATAGGCAGGAGGCATGGGTTTCCTTGCTCCCTCCACAAAGGAGCAAAAAAAAAGTGTCTCTACATGGGGCCAACAATCCAGCAGGCAGGGCTCCATGATCTATCTGCAGATTCTCTCCCATCTTCCTTAGACAAAACTGAATAAATACGCTTTCAAAAAATTCTAGACTTGACAATTGAGAAGAACACGGTGAGTGAGGTGGAAAGTGAGGAGCAAGTGAGACCAGCGTGATACAGGGGAGGTATGAAGCAATGATTCTTGAAGAAGAGCTTGAGGGGAGGGGAGAAAGAGAGATTATCTAGCTGATGGGACACAGAATTGTCTTTGGGATTCTTTTTTGTTTGTTTGTTTGTTTAAAGTTTTTATTATTTTTTGTTAATAACATAAACTTTACATACATCAAATACTTTTTGCTTCTAAATTAATAAGAATAATTGCTAGCATTTCTAACATCTATTCCCTCCATACAGCATTCGTAAATCACCATGAGTCCGACCATTATAGAACAACTGCTACAACCTATAAATACAGCCATTTATGATAGATCTGTTTAGCAGGGAGAATATCATTCGTTACCATGTAGTCCAGCACAGGGGCCCATGTCCTAACAAATTTAGTGTAGGTCTTTGGGATTCTTCAGAACTCAGTCATGCAATGTGTTCTTATGCAGACCTGAGTACTGAACTTATATATTTCTCCTTTACATATTTTTAAAAGGCACAGGTTGCCTTATTTGAAACATTCATTCTTGCTTTTTAAGGAGTCTACAAATCAAAAATTTGTTCTCCTGAAATTATTTTACAGATTTGGTTGCATAAAATGACGACGTTTGACCAAATACATGCGTATTTCTCCATGGGTGCTTACTTCTTCTAGAGCTCATGTACTTAGTGTAATTAACTTGCCTGAGCAGTGAAGATTAATATATGTACCTGACAAGTCTCTTTTGCATGTCAGAGAGAAGCCAAGGAAGGAGGCTGAGAGCCAAATTGCTGCCAGAAGAAGCAGGTGTCTCTGTGTGATTCATCTGGTGTTGCGCCCACTTGGGCTACTACACAGCACAGACTTGGGGAATGTTGGCACCAAGAACCTTGGCTTCCCTTGCACACAAATTGCCTGGCAGTTAAGACAAGATGAATACGTTGTGCTTTTTAGTTGTCCTGTTAGAATGATGTACTCATCTTTTCATGATGCATGGTATGCAATATTAAAAATAAACCCTGTGATCCAAAACAATGCTGTATAAATGATGGCAGCATCTTTCTTATGTTTGAAGGTGTAAGAGTTGTGAGTCTGGCCAGTCTGTGAATGGAAGTATGCTTTGGGTTAGCCTTAAGTGTCTCAAGAGCCTAATTAGAATCTGAGAAACTGGCAAAAGAACCTTCATGTTCCTTAGATGGCTCTGGATGTTTCCTGATTGGGCAATTTGCTGGTAGAGGTGTGGTCTCAGAACAGTAGCATACGGGTGTGCAGGGCTATTTTTGGGCAGGAACGCACAGGAACAGAGTTCCGGCTGGCTCCCAAGTTGGCCACGCCCAGCAGGAACTCATTAGCATAATAGGCCACACCCAACAGCAGAAATCCATTGGGATTGGCTTAATTAGAGTGTGTGGCCTAACATGCAAAGGAGTTCCTGCTACAAAAAAAGCCCTGGGTTTTGACAACAAACAAGGTAAACAGAATAACAAGCAAAAGGTGGGTGTGGCTGGATAACCACACTTCTGGTAACATGGGAGTGCGTCCTAATGTGCTAATGAGCTGTGCTGGCAGGGGTGTGGCCTAATATGCTAATGAGTTTCTGCTGTTGGGTGTGGCCTATTATGCTAATGAGTTCCTGCTGGGTTTTTTCTACAAAAAGAGCCCTGCGGGTGTGTATGTAGCTGGGTCTGTGACAGAGCATTTGCAGTTTAGAATGAGATGGCTGAGGTCAGGTGGGGTGGCTGCATCGCGTGACAGTTGCGCCAGACAAAAACAATTTGTGCATATTGTGCTCATTAATACCTCGGAGCTGCTTTGATAATGCTGAAGTCGCTTTGAGACAAGATATTTTGGAATATAGGAGTTTACCCAGCTGTTTGCATGATTAACTTGCAGACTGTTAAATCTATTTTACTGTAAATATCTATTTACATTTATTTATTTATTTATTTATTTATTTATTTATATTATTTGTCTGGAAGGCTGAAAACCCCAAAGCACAAATGTTCCCTGACATGCAAACGTAGTTAAAGAATGGCCTTTCCCCTTTCTTCTGAGATCACACTGGAAATTCCAAAGACATGTAAAGTAAGCATTTTCAACTTGGAAGGTGTGGCCAGGCCAGCCTCCCATATTTAAGTCACTGTGGCTGCAATCCTCTCCTGGGAGAAATCATCACTGAATAAAATGGGACTTACTTCTGAATAGTTTATTATTGGTCTCTGTGACACACAGAGCATTTACTGATTCTAAATCGGGGGGGGGGGTTCCTGTTATTCTAAACTATGACAGCATTCTTACCATTAAATATTCTGAGTTATAATGAAAACTTTCTGTATCATTGGTCTTAAATATTGCTAATTATCCAGTCCCTGCAGAGCTGAAGACCTTGCCTTGAAACATTTAAGAGTTTATCTACTGTTGGCCTTCATGAATGATAAGTTTTCTGTGGTAAAGAGTTAAATGTTGGACGAGTCTGATAAGAAAAGCTAAGTTGTTACTGTTAAAGTTGGCTGCTAGAGTTGTTTTAACTGAATTATATGTAAATAAATTGGCTTAGTGTCACAAAATTAGGGCCTGGATTGAGCCTCAGTCCTTCTATAGTAAATAGCCTTTATAGTTGAATGGTTCTGTTTCCCTGGAGGTTTCAGGACTCCACTGGTGCTGTGGTCTTCTGGAACCAATAACCCAGTACATGATATTTGCTTTGAAGGATGTTTATATGTTCCAGGAGTCAGGGGTCGTTTGGTAGAAAAAGAGCTAGGGGAACTCATTAGCATAACTCATTAGCATATGCCACACACCCTGACATCACCAGAAGTGTGTCATAAGGCCACACCCCCTGACATCACCGGAAGTGTGTCATAAGGCCACACACCCCACCCCCAACGGTCCCGGCTGCCGCCACCGGCCTTGCAGCTCCACTGCCGAGCCCCATGAGGGGCCTGGTGGTGGACCTGCAAGGCCGGCGGGAGTGCAAGAAAGCCCCGCAAAGGCCCTCCCTGGCCCCAGGCAGGTAGGGGTGGGGAGAGGCAGGGAGGAAGCAACTTACCCTGCCTCTTCTCCTGCCTCCTCCTGGCTGAATGAGGGCCGGAAGCAGGGGGCGGGGCTTCGTCATGTGCCCCGCCCCCTGTACCTCACCCAGGGGAACTGCAATCCCCGCGATCCCTCCCGAAATGACCTCTGCCAGGAGTTGGTGTGTCACTATCAGAATTAAATAGATAGGGTATCAGAACCTAGCTTCCTTGACTCTCCTTTACTTTCTGTGAGCTTCCTGACCCCAGAGATAGAGAGACAGGGAGGGATTTGTGTCGTTACATCGGGCCATTTCTAGTCAATTCTAGTCGGGCCTGCATCACATCCATGGTAGTCCTTCATGACAGGTATGTCAGTAGGTACGTTAGCAGCTATAGGTCCAAGAAAGATATATACCTCTAGTGTACCAAGGATCGGGGCTGCTCATCAGCACCAAGGCCTTGATACTGTAGTTAGAACATGTTTCTTATTTGTCTGGGTGTATACTGTACATTGAATTATAAGTATTGAATTAAGAATTATGAGTCAGTTTTGTATGCTGCATACCAGATTCTTATATATTTGGAAGGTTTTACATTTTGAGTTTTTGAAGTTCAATAAATGAGGTTTTGTTTTTGAAATAACTCTCTCTTTCTTGATACAACTGGGATCCCTGCCAGTTTCTTTCCCTCCCCAATGATCACAGTGGGGATGGGAGTCCATGAAAAGGTTCCTGCACTCTTAGTTTCCCCAACATTTAGTTATTTTCACAAGCAGCTGGTGTCAGTTCTTCAGGGAACCTGGAGGATCTTCCTGTCTTCCCATTATAATACTTTCAAACCCAGAAGTTTACCAGTCCCCCACATGTTACCATAGCAGTACAAGAGTAACAACCTTCTTAAGTTTTTTCTTTATGTTTGTGCTTTGCTTCCATCTTCTGAAATCTACTTTGGCTACATTGCACATGTTTTGTGTTTGGGAGTGCAAGAACTTGCACCCATCTCTCTCTCTCTCTCGGCTTTGTGCTTGAGTTGTATTTCTAAAGGAGCTGTATACTGAATGAAGCAGGTTGGGAACTTGTAAAATCTAGATAGGAAATTGGAATAGATTTGAGGCTGCTAGTGAGCAATGGGCTTGCTCTAAGGCATTAAAAAGACCCTAGTAATAAAAAACAGATCCTGGTGAACATACCTGTTATCATTTCAGTCAGATCAACAGACTCCGGCCTGGCTTTGGGTGTGTGGTTGTCCTGTGTTTGAGTATCTCCATTATATTTAAAAATTTCAACCAGCTGTTCAGAGTTTCTGCTTAAAGTCTCCGTGAAAGTGGCAGTAATGTCCTACAGCCTAATTATTTTGGAGTTTCTATGACTTGATTAGCTTTGCTCAGTCAGGTTGAGAGATCAGGGTTGCAAATGCAAAGAAATATCTTTTTGGCTTGTCTCTGTGTGGGATTCTTTTGCTCAGAGCACAAGAGAAAATTATTGGCCGCATTTAAAGGTTTATAGGATTTGTGAGGGATCTATTGCAGATTAAAGAGGAGAGGAAAGCCAAATGAGTGCTGTGTTAACTTTTTCTCTGATAAAGGGATTTGTATAGCCTTCTGCTGCAAAAGATAAGACAAATGGGATACCAGTTGACTGGCTGAAAATTTTTGAAAGCTTGATATTCATTGCCAGATGTAAGAATGGAGTCTATGGTCTTGATTCTCTTTTATTTTAGGTTTATAGCAAAGGTAATTTATCAGGCTGAATAGAGCTTGGAACCATGGCCGGTGGCAATATAATCCCTTTTTAATAATTTTCCTTGTTATATCACTATGTATAAAGATATTTCATAGGTCAGACCCAATGATATACGGCAGCTCTTTCATTTTAGACTTTTATTGTCCCAATGATTTGTTGATCGAGGTGAGGTGAAAAAGGAAATAACTTCCTCCCTAAATATAGCACCTTTCATCCCAAATGATCCTCTAGTGCTCCACAAACAATAGAAAAAGATATTTTCATTACTCACTGAGATCCAGCCACCACTGGGAACGAAACTCACCAAATGAAAAGCAATGTGGTGTAACGACCCACATAGCAATTTAATACAGGTGGTGGTTTGAAATGGTTGGATCTGATATTACTAGGGACTCTGAACTAAGAAGAAGAAGAAGAAGAGATTGGATTTATACCCCACCCTTCACTACCCAAAGGAGTCTCAGAGCGGCTTACAAACTCCTTTCCTTTCCCCTCCCCACAACAGACACCCTGTGAGGGAGGTGGAGCTGAGAAAGCTCTGACAGAAACTGCTCTTTTTCAAGAACAGCTCTTATCAGAACTACGGCTTGCCCAAGGTCATCCAGCCAGGTGCAAGTGGAGGAGTGGGGAATCAAACCCGGTTCTCCCAGATTAGAGTCTGCGCACTTAACCACTACACCAAACTGGCTCAACCCTTAACTATGGCCATATACTAACTCTGGAGAACTAACTCTGAATTATTTTCACTTCTCAGTCAAGACTTCTCAACACAAGACTTAAATGAATAAATGAATTGGAAGCAGGAGACCTTGGATAAATAGATGCCTCTATAATGATCACAGCCACTTATTTATTTTGACCTGAGCTATTTGGGGGCTTAGAACAAGGAATGGTCACAGTAGAACTGCATAGTTCAAACAAGGCAGATTCCTGTTTCAGGAGCTCACAGTTTAAGGCTGCTCCACATGTTTCTGTTCTATTTTATCTGGCTAGTTGTGTGAAGAAGTTCTTCTGTAACAGTGGAGGTTAAGAAGTAGTTGAGAATAGCAGGTAGCTAGCAATCAGGAGTACACACAAAAAAACAGAAACTTCAGAACCTAGGACAGCTCTGGTTTTGAACAGAAGTTGAGCTCTTAAAGCCTGGTAACAAACAATGCAATCCCAGGAACGCTTTCCTGGAAGTAAGCCCCATTGAATAGACCTGAGCAGGATTGCTCCCTAAGGACCTAATTGAATGATACAATGGTAGTGTCATGACCAGAGCTCCCAGTGTCCTCTTCCCCCCCCAACAAATAAGGGTCCAATTCAAATCAAGACAATGGTGTGTGGATGGGTGAGCCTTACTATTCCACACCATTTTCCTGATCTAAAATGTCTGAGAATTTCATCCCAGTATATGTTTGCTATTGCCATTTATGGAAATGAATACAGAACTGAATATGTAATAATCAAAAATAAAGAAAACAAAATACAAGTATTAAAGAACAAGAAATCTAAACATGAATATGAAGAATTTTTGTGTGTGTGCCCAACCCTACGTGAGACTGCTAAAACCAGTGTTGTCAATCACATGGAAAGCTGGAATACATGTCTGATGGGCTGCATACAGCTTTACAAATTATGCAGGCCCATATTACATTACTGAATAACAGAAAATGTCACTGCTGAAAATTTATTCCACGTTTTAAAAGCATTCTATTCAAAATTAAGGATGAGGGTCATCCATTAGTACTAAAATAAATCAACTAAAACGTATCCAAACCCCGTTGTATTCATTTTCCAAAACGTGAGCTGGTCAGTTTGTGCTAATATTGTTATCCTGTCATATTTAGAAAACTGTTCTTAACAAAATCAATTAAAATAATTTAGGAAAATTAAAGAGCTGACAAGTTAATAATGGTTCTCCTGGTTGTGAAACAAGATTGGCATGGATTAGCTTTAGGTGGCAGGAGAGAATTTTCCATGTTAACCACTGGAATGACAGCTTTGCGGATTGAACTACATCCTAAAGTTGAGATATAGTCTATTACAACCACCAGTGGGAAAGTGATGTTTAATCCCATGAGACATATTTCTGTTGAGAGCTGATTTCTCCATCATCATGTGAGCTCCGTCACAGATATTATAGATTGTGTTTTATCTCAGTCTGTATTTGAGCCCTTGGTAGCTTTTCAGGTTATCCAAGTTCCATTATTTGGGTTTAATCCCTTTAACTCTGGATATTTTGTGTGTTTATGGGTTTAAATTAATATCTCTCCTAGTGTGAAGAAAAATGTGCTTTAGATGTATCAGTTTGCCTCTTTAAAGTTATTAGATTTCCTTTGTAAAATTATTTAGACTACTGTTATGAAGGCATTTACAATTCATATTGGATTCTGCAGTATAAGGAACAAACCTACTGAAGCATTGACAGAAACTGTCAGGAATCAACAGTGAGGTTGATATCATCCTCAGTTAGTAAAAGGGTGTGGCTCTTGCAGGAGCGTACTAGAGCAAGGATGGTGGTGGTGGTGGAGAGGGCTCCATTGCCTTTTCAGAACGTAGACATCTTTGAATCTGTGACATCTGTGGATACTGGGAATGATGAACATTACATTTCCTATGATGCAGTCACAGGGATACTCCATTCTGCTCTGGTAAATTGCAGGAAGTCGGGGAAGTCAAGGAAGCAAGAGACATTCTATGGAGTACTGTGGCAAAGACTGTCCTACTCAGTGGAGATATCTTCACGACACAGCAAAGCCTCAAGGTTTAATCTCAAATGTGTTGTTTCTGGTTAAGGTAATTGAGAGAGCAGTAGCCGAGCAGCTCCAGAGCTTCCTGGATGACACATCGATTCCAGTCCAGTTTCCACCCCGGCCATGGGACGGAGATGGTCCTGGTCGCTTTCATGGCTGATTTCCACAGACAGCTGGATTGAGGTGGGTCAGCACTGCTGTTACTGCTCGATCTTACAGCAGTGTTCAACACAGTCGATCACGATCTTCTGACCCACCACCTCGCTGACACAGGAGTTTGTGGTGTAGTCATCTCATTTCTCCAAGGTCAGGGACAGAGGGTAGTGCTAGGAGAGAGGGTGTCAACTAGATACCCCTTAATATGTGGGGTCCCTCGGGGAGCAATTCCCTCTCCAATGTTGCTTAACATCTACATGCACCCCCTCACCCAGCTGGTGCGGAGTTTCAGGCTGGGGTGTAACCAGTATGCTGATGACACCCAGCTGTATCTGTTGATGGGTGGTTGCCTGGACACTGCCCTTCAAAATCTGGCTGAGGGGCTGGAGACTGTGGTGGGATGGTTGAAAAAGAGTCGACTGAGATTGAATCCAGAGATTGAATCCAACTAAGATGGAAGTTCTGTGGCTGGGTTGGTGTGGATTCAGGTTTGGGGCACCAACTCCCCACTCTTGATGGTGCACCCTTAACACTGGCACAGACTGTCAGGAGTCTGGGTGTGGTTCTGGATGCCTCCTTATCAATGGAAGCCCAGATTACTAATGTTGCCAAACTGGCATTCTTCCAGCTACACCAGGTGAGACAAATGGCCCCCTTCCCATCTTGCCCTGACCTAGCCACAGTGATCCATGCAACAGTCACCTCTAGATTAGAATATTGTAGCTCACTTTATGCTGGCCTGCCCTTTAGACTGATCTAGAAACTCTAACTGGTCCAGAATGCGGCTGCACAGGTCCTGACTGGAGCATCACGGATAGCATGCATTCAGCCTGTGCTACATTAGCTGCACTGGCTTCCAGTGGAGTACCGAGTCAGGTTCAAGGTTTTGATATTGACCTTTAAGGCCTTAAGCAGTCAGGGACCCATGTATCTTTGGGACCGTCTCCTCTGGTATGTCCCCCAAAGAGCATTACGCTCTGCAGAGAACAATCTACTGGTGATCACTTGCCCCAAAGATATCCAACTGTCCTCGAGCAGAGCCAGGGCTTTTTCTGTCCTGGCTGCCACCCGGTGGAACTCTCTGCCAAATAACATCCATGTCCTGTGGGACCTGATGCATTTCCGCAGGGCTTGTGAGGCAGAGATGTTCTGCCAGGCTTTTGGCTGAGGACAGTGACGGGTACCATCATACTGGCACTCACCCCCCTTCCTCCCCTCCCTCCTCATTTCTTCCTGCCTCTTTTCCATCTTTTAGTGAGGCAGGGGCATAATTAGAATCTGATGTGTTAAATACCATCTGATATTTTTTTATTTATATATGACCAAAACTGTTTGGTTATTATGAATGTTTTTATTACTATGTTTGTTTACTGCCCTGCGCTGTGTGTACACTAGGGTAGGACGGTCTATAAATTTGAAAAATAAATAAATAAATAATCAGGTCTGGACCTAGTCTAGATACAGGAACAATTTTACAGGTGTCTAGAGGACTTCAGATAATTGATTTACCCATCACTAGTAGTGTCACACCTAAGAAAGTCTCATCTGCTCTCTATTAATACCCAGAGCAGGACCTTTCACCAAGGGTATCATGAGCTCATAGGGTAAATAAAGGTCTGGTCTGAATTGGAAAGTGAGCAGGCTGAGGAACTACAGCTGAATTCCACTTAGCTGATGACTCTTTTTTTTTTTTTTTAACAAAGCACATGTTCTGGGGGAGGGAAAAGGTCAATATTTTGTGAGCATTGCAGAAGCACTACTATAAGGGCAGCCTGCCAAACTTCGACCAAGAGAGGAAGACCATTCAATGAAAGAAACATACAGGCCTTTTGTTTGGGGCAAAAGCTAACATCCCGTTCGCGGGATGGGCGGGGTATAAATATGATAAATAAATAAATTCATTGACTCGTGACAATGCACTTGTCATACGCAGTACATCAGATTAAGTGATCCTCTGTCTGTAAATAAATAAATACAGAAGTACGTATCAGT
>NW_015174899.1:200200-200662 GCF_001447785.1 Gekko japonicus
GAACTTGTATGTGTGCAGGAAAGGAAAATAGCTACATTTAATAGCTTCAGTGTTGAGGCCAGTTACTTTAGAGTAGTCTCTTCAGGGTCATTAAGCAGTCATGATGCACAGGTGGATTGAGAGTCACAGTTCTTGTAAACAAAAGATGACCACCTCTGTTTCAATATTTTATACTAACTACATGTTATAAATTGAGGTATACTCTTTTAAAGGTATGTTTTCTTTGAGGATGCCTAAGTGAAAAACATAATCCACTTTCAAACCTTTTTAAATACGATGGTTTCTAGCTAAGTTTATCCTAGGGCTGCCAAGCCACGGCGGGGGAGCCGTGCGTCTTCACAGGATCCCTGCCGTGGGGGACAGCGATACGCGTTGCACCGCCATCGCCAGGATGTGACGCTACATGTCGCTCTGGCAACGGGACTCCAAACAGCCCCGTTGCCAGAGTGACGCATAGCGTCA
>NW_015174899.1:201049-214068 GCF_001447785.1 Gekko japonicus
GAAAATCACCTGGGCTTCTGATCAACCCTGCTAAATCTGCTGCATATCAGCAAGACTGAGAGGCAGCAAAGTTTCCAGGTTGGAGACCAGAAAACCCAGCTTCTAACAAATCAGCTGGGAGTGGGTTCCTGATTCCCTCGGTGCAGAGCAAAATTTCCTCCACAGGAGATCAGCGGCCAAATCCCAGCTGATGCCTGTATTTGCCTATAAAATGGGGTGCTTGACATTTATCAGGGAGAATCCCTTAGGTGAGGGATATGATCCCTTACTATTTTATTCTTACTGAGAATAAAACAAACGAAATCTCTATAAAATGCTTGTGCATAGCACTATTAATTTTGTACCAGGTGTAGGTTTGGCCTACAGTCTTAATCTGGGAATGTATTCCACTCTACAGTATGATTACTCAGCAACAATAAATCTTGGAATAGATTAAAATGAAGAAACCCTTGACTTAAATAAGGCTTGCGCTAAGAAGCAGACCATTTCACCCAAGGCAAAACTCGATGCAGGAAAGAAGGCTCTGATAGCAGGAGATATAATTAAAAAATGTAACAACTGAGCAGAGCAAAGTGCATGCACTGCACTTTAAATAGTGTTTCCATGTAGCATTCTGCAGATTAGTCATAAAGATAATTTGTTCAGGCTCCGAAACTTCCTACTATTCAGGGAAGAGGAATATTATGGCTTGAATCCTAATAAACAGGCTTTGCCTCTTATCATGATTGTACCATCTCCCCAGTCTAAATCCCAGTACACCTCTTGTCTACTCCAAAACCCAGTAAAGAGGAGGCTTACTAGGAGGGAGAAGCACAAAAAATCTCCCTCCTTCCAATAAAGCAATAAAGCAATGCATCTGTGTTCTTTCTCTGCCCCCTTGCTTGTTCTGTGATCTCCCTTGTGCTTGATCACCACAGATCAGGGGAGACTCCCATCTTCCCAAAGCTAGTGGGGTTCCTTGGGCCTGACCACAGTCCCCTAGAGCCTTAACAATCTCCTGTTTTGAGGCGGGAGTCTTTTTCCACAGCTTCTTTCTGAATTGCCATTAGTATGTAAGATTTCAGGGAAGGGGTAATAGACTTAACGTGGAGAAGGTGGAGAAGATGGGGATGTGTTTATAGAACAGTAGGCATAGAGGGGTGTAGTACCAAAAATACTTCATAGAGGAAAGTTTAACCTTTTCATGTGGATACAGTAGACCTTATTGCTGATTGTTTCTCATTGGTAGTTAAGGTGTCTATTCATGTACCACCAGCCTTTGTTCTTTGCTGAATTATGCTGTCTGAAACATCAGATTTGGCAGGTGTGAACACTTAGAGCTTGGGGTCTAAACAAATGCTTACTTCTGCATGAGTCATACTGAAGTTAACGGCACTTATTCTTAAATTAGAGTGCTTGAGGTTGCAGCTGGACAGCCTGATTCTATGGATTGAATTAAAAGGCAGCATTGCTGTAGCTGAACTATAATCACGATCTTATTACAGCAGCATTGCTGTAGCTGAACTATAATCATGATCTTTAGAGATGGGCGGGGTTGCTGAGATCTGCTCCACTACCAAGGAAGGCACCATACATTCCTAATGGAAATGGTTGGTGGTGAAGTTCCCAACATTCTGTCACATTTAAATTTGACCAAAAAATGAAAATTGGAATGGAGTTATAGAACAGCAGATTTAATCTTAAGCATGGAGGAGGTTCGATCCCAGTTCTAGTGGTGTCCTAGTGTTGCCCAAAATAGGCAGTCTCCATTTAGTTTGGGGGAATTAGCTTGGAGGTGGAGCAAGAGGCGGGTAACTGGGATCTTCACCTATATATATGGGGATTTGTCCCTATAAGAAATCTTGAAGGTAACCAGGCTGTTATTTACGGGAAAGGTTTTTATTGGAACAAACAAACATAAAACAGAAATACAGGATAAAACAAGGATGCAAAAAAAAAAACCATACAAGAGCTAACTAGGAAGATCAGGGAGGAAAAGGGAAAGTGTTGTAGGGATGGGTGATAATTACCAGTCCTGAAGAGGTCCACGAAAGCAGCAAGTCAAAGAGGAAACAGCCAGCATTTCAGGAAGCAAGAGAGAGGACCCACATGCAAGTGGGGGTCTGAGGAGGGGTGCAAACACACACACACACATACTAATGGGGCAGCAGGGTGGCATATTTATAGGGCAAAATGTATCCTGAGGCAGGTTGACTCACTGCCAGAGGGTAATGAACTGATCATTATACCGGAGATAGACAAAGAGGTGGGAGAGATTTGAAGGCCTTTCAAGCACTGGGCGCTTAAGCAAGGATAATGGGTAAAGGGGAACCCAGGCTTGGGTGTTGATGAGATTAGTTTTGCGTGTATCAATAGATCCTGGGTGACCTATTGTTCTGAGCCATGCATGTCTCGAGGAAGAGGAAGGGAAAGTAGCCAGCCAGCCTCTTTTACTCACACTTCGAAACTGATTTCCCAGGCCGCTGGGTGACTGGCATCCATTTTGGCCCAAGCAGTACCCTACACTTATGGTTTTAGGGCAATGTACAGAGGGGTGCTTCTCCCTTAAGCTGCCCCTCAATGGGAAAAGGGGTCTGACTGCTAATACTAGCTCCATCCATTTACTTTCTATGATAGAAGTGAATAGTCACCCTTCAGTCTTGCAGGCTACAGCAAAGCACTGTGCTTGAAGGGAATACTGTTGCCACTCCTGTGGGCATGTGGCTTGGCTATACATAACTCACAGTGTATAAGAACCTCCCGAATACATTTTACCAGTTATCATGATGGGCATTTTTCTAGTTGCTTTATAAAGCTGACCCTTCTAAAGGGTTCTGATGAAGACTGAGGTCACAATTCATCATGGCTTTCTTCTTTCCAAGAACAGTCAAAATGAATGGCAAGTACCCCGAAGTGCAGTGCACAGGGGTCTTGTTGTAGAAAAAGAGCTGCCGGAGCTCATTAGCATAACTCATTAGCATAACTTATTTGCATATGCCACTTATTTGCATATGCATGATGCCCTGACATCACCGGAAGTGACAGAAGGCCACACCCCCTGACATCACCGGAAGTGTGTCAGAAGGCCCGGCTACTTACCCTCCTGCTTCATCCTCATTCCCAAACGGAATGAGGATCGAAGCAGAGGGCGGGGTAAAGAAGGGGGCGGGGCTTCACCACATGACCGCCCCGCCCCCTAGAGGTTCTCTTC
Source organism: Gekko japonicus (assembly GCF_001447785.1). Taxonomy (NCBI): domain Eukaryota; kingdom Metazoa; phylum Chordata; class Lepidosauria; order Squamata; family Gekkonidae; genus Gekko; species Gekko japonicus. The sequence continues at coordinate 204,240 of NW_015174899.1, forward strand.
CGGAGCTCCGTACCTGAGAGCTCCCCCCCGACTAGAGCCCTGGCAGTGCATATCCAAATGCCGTTCATTTCAACAGAGCTTGCATAAGAATTACTTCAATAAAGTACCTTTTAAATTAAATGTCATTCTGTATTTGTCATAATGCCCACCTCTCCACACCTCGCCAGTGCTCCAGCTAAAGGTCTGTGTATGCTTGAAAAGTTCATATTGAAGGATTCCAAAATATAATTAGAAAAAATGCAGAAAGAGGCATGATTATTATAGCAAGACCTTTTTGCCTTAAGTGTTTCTCTCTTGATGGTTTTGCTATTCTGCATCTTTCGTATTCAGCTGATAAAAGTTGTTTATTTTAAAAACCCTACAATATCAGTTTCTTGAAGTTTTTTTCTGGAGGAAAAGGGTGGGGGGAGAACTACCATTCTGTAACAAATTTTGTACAAGCTGAAACTCACAAAAATTGTGGAAACTGAATTTAGATTGTACTGGCTACTCACCAGCTATGTTTTAGTTCTACCTACATCATCTCTTCTTGCTTTGTCTGATTGCATGCATCATGGGGCTGCTGTCTAGTCATAGATCAGGGGTAGCCAGGCCACCCCAGTAATAGATTAACACGAAATGCTCCCTCCCAGTAATACATGCCAAGGTCTTCCTCCAGGTTTTTCTCTTTGTCAGATATCCTTCCTAGAAGCCAGTCCCAGCCTTTGCAGCTCACTTAGGGACACGCACAAAACACAAAATCCCTTTCTATTGTATATACCTTCCATTAGAACTCTCCAGGTTTTCTTCAAGCAGGCATTTTTTGAACTCTAACATACTACTTTTAACTGTGAAGTCACAGCATGCCAGGTATCTGCAGGAGGGAGGAACTGTGGGCATTTAATGGACTGAGTGCCCAAGTTTTGCTTCCATGCTTTTATTTATTTATTGAAACATTTATGCCCCTCCCTTCCTGTTGGTTCAAGGCAGCTTACAATAATAGTTAACATCCCCAGCTAAAAACAAAAGATAAAATAGCAATCCCCTTTTCGCAGATCTCCCAGGTGTGCAGCTTCATTTTGTAGTGGTTAAGAGCAGTGGACTCTAATCTGGAGAACTGTGTTTACTTTCCTGCTCCTCCACATGAAGCCTGCTGGGGGACCTTGAGCCAGTCACAGTTCTCTCAGAACTCTCTCAGCCCCACCCACCTCACAAGGTGACTGTTTGGGGAGGAGGAAGGGAAAGTGATCATAAGCCACTTTGAGACTCCTCAAGGTAGAGAAAAGTGGGGAATAAAAACCTCCTCTTCTTCTTCAGTCAAGGCCTGAACAAAGCCTGACACAGATCTCCATTGTTTGTATGCAGCTAAAATTACCAGCTAAGCAGCATTACTAAAGTGACTCGATGCACCTCTCTGAAACTGGGCCATTTAATTAGCTGTTGTCATGTGAAATATATGAACTGAGTAATGGCTATAAATTCTGAAATCCCAGAGCGCATGACAAGTTGGTGTTTCTGTTGTATCCCATTCCCAGTATTAGTCTCATTGTTTCTAATATTGTGTCAGACAAAGTTCATTATAATGAGGAAACACATGGTGGTGTGGATACAAACAGTTATGCTACAGATTACAGACATCTCTGTATCCCTGTTGAACTATTTTAACTTAGCTACTTGTAATGACAGGGACTTAGTGTGACTTCCTCTACATTATTCTTATACATATTCATACATAATTCTTTTACGTTTTTTTCATTGCTTTGAACAGTAATTTCTGGGAAAGCAGGAGATATGTAGAGAATTCTAACAAATTACTATGTGCATGCATAGAGGATAAATACGTTAGAGGTGGAGGAGGGAAATGGGTGGCAGAGCAGGGTTCAGGGGCTCCTAACAGGCCTGGAGATTCTTGGAAGGGCTGGTTTGGGGGTGGTGTCATGTTTCCAGTTATGTCATTGGGAATATGAGGGGTCCTAGTTTTACAATGGTTTTTGAGGAAGAAGAGAGACATTTTATGATTACTCTGGAAAACAGCTCTTATTGCTTGGGCTAAATTAAGCCCGCCCATCATTACTCTCAGGGCTATTTTTGGGCAGGAACGCACAGGAACGGAGTTCCGGCTGGCTCCTGAGTTGGCCACACCCAGCAGGAACTCATTAGCATAATAGGCCACATCCAACGGCAGAAACCCGTTAGGATTGGCTACATTAGGGATGTGTGGCCTAACATGCAAAGGAGTTCCTGCTACAAAAAAAGCTCTGGGTTTTGAAAACAAGGTAAACAGAATAAGAAGCAAAAGGTGGGTGTGGCTGGATGACCACACTTCTGGTAACATGGGGGTGTGGCCTAATATGCTAATGTGCTGTGCTGTCAAGGGTGTGGCCTAATATGCTAATGAGTGGCTGCTGTTGGGTGTGGCCTATTATGATAATGAGTTTTCTGCTGGGCTTTTTCTACAAAAAAAAGCCCTGATTACTCTTACCTTTATAGCCCCATCTTCTTAGGTTCTATTTTTTGCCATGCTAGAGTAGAGGTCCATAATTTGGTTGAGGCTGCAGGCACTTTTTGGAATTTTTAAAAAGAATAGCGCGCTCCATCACAAAATGGCTGCCAGCAGGATAGATCCAGAGTGGCATGCCTTGGTAAACATCTAGATTGGATTACAACAATGCACTGTGTGTGGGGCTGCCTTTGAAGACTGTCTGGAAGCTACAGTTGGTACCAAATGTTGTGGCCAGAATGGTGACTGGAATGTGTCATCGGTAGGGTTGCCAACATCCAGGTGGCTCCTGAAGATCTCCCACTATTACAATTGATCTCCAGATCTCCAGTTCCCCTGGAGAAAATGGCTGCATTGGAGGGGGGACTCTATGGCATTTTACCTTACTGAGATCCCTTCCCTTCCCAAACCCCACTCTTCCCAAGCTCCACTTCTCAAATCTCCAAATGTTTTCCAACCCAGAGCTAGTAACCCTAGTCAAAGGGCTCATATCACTCCAATCTTGTTCCATCTACACTGGCTTCAGTTTTGTTTCCAAGCCCAATTAAGGTAGGTATTGATTTTTAAAGCCTTATATGGCATGGTGCAGACATGCCTTAAGAACTGCCTTCCCCCATATAAACATACCCGTCCACTCCAGTCATCTTCAGAGGCTTTGCTTCAGGTGCCCTGGCAACTGAAGAAAGGGCCTTCTTGGTTGTAGCCCAAAACCTTTGGAACTCCCTCCCCTGGGAGATTTGTCTGTCTCCCTCTGTTGTTGTCTTCCACCAGTGCGTGAAGACTTTTTTGTTCTGTTTGGCATATCCAAAATAATTGTTATCGGCCTTCTCCCTGGTTTTTGGTGTTACATGTATTTATATGTTTTTTTTCCCTTGAATTATTGTTTTCTTGAATTAATTGTATATATCCTTTATTTTACATGTTTCTAAATGTTGAAATGTTTTAATGTCTGATATTTGCTGCCTTGGGGACCCTGTTTGGGTAGAAAGGCCGCATAGAAATGTTTTAAACAAAACAAAACAAAACAAATACAAAATGGCAGCCACAGGGCAGATCCAGTCACAATATGTTGGGAAATGTCAAGCATTATCCTATGATGAAGGCAGTAGTTGCTTCTGAATGGACATTCCTTGGGCTTTGCTGAAGCACCTCTTCACCAAGGAGGTGGAGGAAAGTTGGGATCAGTTCTTTGCTTTGAGGAAAATCCTATGATGAAGGCAGTAGTTGCTTCTGAATGGACGTTCCTTGGGCTTTGCTAAAGCACCTCTTTCACTAAGGAGGTGGAGGAAAGTTGGGATCAGCTCTTTGTTTTGAGGAAGAGAAGCTATTTGGTTTCAATTTCCAAAGAAAAGGCAGGTTACATTCTGTGCACAGATATACTGAGAGGTTGCCAAGTCCCATACACAAAATGAAGTCTGTATCTATGGCCAAGATAAGAGCTCAATGTTGTGAGATACTAGCACCAGTATGAGCTCAGCACGTAGCTAATCATACAATTAGGGTTGCCAGGTTCCTCCTGGCAACTGCTGGGGGATGGGGAGTGGGAGGCAGGCCCAGGCAATGTCACAAGCAACACAGTTACATCACTCCCAGTGTGTGCTGGAAGTGACATCATTGCACTGTGACATCATGGCAACGCTCGAAATGACCCCTGGTCACCAGCAACACAGTTACATCACTTCCAGTGTGTGCTGGAAGTTACATCATTGCACTGTGACATCATGGCAACGCTCTAGTATTTGGGAAAAAAACATATGATAAAAATAGCTTCTACCATAGAGTTTTTACTCAAATATCAGAGTGTTGCCCAGATGTTGCTGACACGATGAAGTCACTTCTGGTGCATGCCAGAAGTGACTTCACCATGTCACCAGCAGTGTGCCTAGTCCTTCCTCTCTCTCCTGGTAAGTCCTCCCACTGGCCAGCTGATGGAGGGACAGGCCCTGGCAGTGGGAGAACCCCTCCCCCTCAGGGGGGTGGTCTGGCAACCCTATGTGTAACTGGTAGGGAATCACACAAGTTCTCAGTGGTTTCCCTCCTGTTTTATTCAATATCCTTTGGACTTTATCCTCAAGACTCAAGAAGCCAGCAAATACACTGGTAGACATCAAGATTCCTCTGTGTGCCATGTTGGAGATCTCTATGCTAGAGTGTGACAGAATGTTTGGTGCTGGCCTTTATACACAGGGAGGAGATGCTAGGAGCACCCTCCTGGTCTAGAAGTCTGCATTTTGTTATAAAGAAAACATATTTTGGATGTGAAGAAAGAAATGTGAAATACAGGTAGAGTAAATGAGGACGCAGGTTGGCAGGCACATTACTAGCACTGCTTGAAAGAAGCAGAGAAGAGGAAAGGAAGCAAGCCAAGAAAGAAGAACCTGCTGTCTTGCTTATTTTGGATGGTCATTATTTCCTGAAGGGAGCATCTGTGCTGCAACAAGAGGCTACTGCATTGCTATTTAGAAGATCCAGAACATGTCAGGAGTGCCTTACTGAGTATGTAACTTGCAACTAGAATAAACTCTGATTTCCCCCTTCCCTATTTTTCAATATAATTTCTAAAAGCACTGAACAGCATTACATAATCTCACCAGCCCATCCTTTCCTAATACAAGGTGCCTTTGAAGGCTCAAAAAGGCATCATGAACTATCTGCTTTGTACGTGCAAAGTATGAAATTCATAGAGACCATATTGTGTGGCATTTCACAGGGTCAGAAGGCATCTAATGACTCCAGTGGGTGACAGTATTTTTAAAGCAATAGCACAATAAATCATGCTCTAGAAAGTTATACCATACTTAGCATAACCAGCTACCCACAAATTAACTCAGTGTCGTGCAGGGGTCGTTTAGTAGAAAAAGAGCTAGGGGAACTCATTAGCATAACTCATTAGCATGTGCCACACTCCCTGACATTACTGGAAGTGTGTCATAAGGCCACACCCCCTGACATCACCGGAAGTGTGTCATAAGGCCACACACCCCAATTTAAAGTCAACTGGCATTGAAAATCTTGACCTGGATGGCCCAGTCTGGCCTGATCTCGTCAGATCTTGGCTGCCAAGCAGGGTCAGCCCTGGCGTTAGTACTTGGATGGGAGACCACCAAGGAAGCCCAAGCCTGCTAAACAGAGGCAGGCAATGGCAAAACCATCTGTGATTGCCCCCTGAGCCGGAAATAATGAGACAGACAACTGTTTGGAATTCAAACAAGGGCCACTTTTTAACTATTTATTTTGCATAATAAATCAACAGCAAGGGAACTAAGTGGGAGCAGAACAGGCCAGGCAGGTGTCACTCCAGCCAACCTCCTTGCCTAGATGTATGGGCAAGTCGCTAGCTCTAGTCTAGGGCCAAGTCTCTGGCCCACGACCGGTAGCCCAGCGCACAGGTCACCCCCCAAGGAGTGCCTACCCCTGAAGCCCTACACCCTCAGGGAGGAGCTTAGCCAAGAGGCTCCGTGAGGTGGTCACCATTCCCAGCCCTAAGCCCTACAGCCCTGGGGCCGTTCCTGATGACCCCCTGGTCCCCAACCAGAACTGGCTGAAAGTGATTACCAGTTCTACATTCTTTCCCACCCTACTCTGCCAAAGTGACCGGCTAATTACTGCCCCGTACTCAAAACCTAGCAGTTCGAAAGCAAGAAATTGCAAGGAGATAAATAGGTACCACTTTGGTGGGAAAGTAACAGCGTTCCGTGCACCTTGGTGTTTAGTCATGCCGGCCACATGACCACGGAAACGTCTTCGGACAGCGCTGGTTCTTCGGCTTTGTAACGGAGATGAGCACCGCAACCCTAGAGTCGGACTCGACTGGCTTTCGAGCAAGGGAACCTTTACCTTTACCTTTTTACTCAAAATAAGACCCAAACAGATTCCCATATGTTCATTGTAAGGTAGGCAAAAACACACTCATCTGCCTTCCAATCTGGATAAGTGTGAAAAATTCCTACCTGGCCCTAAACAAGCGACCAGCACCAGCCTACACCGAACACAGGGTGAGCGGGTGGGCCAACCACGAGGCGCAACTGACGAGGGGAACGGGGCTGAGCCTATAAAGGCTGGCCCCGCCCCTTCGCCACCGAGACACTCTGCGTCTCAGCGCAGCTGCCTGTCAATTTCCTCCCGGCAGCAAAACTGCCCATGTGCTCAATCGGCTTTGCCGATAGCACACAAGCCTCAATGTCTCTTGCCTTGAAAAATCTAGAGGGTTGCCATAAGTGGTCTGCAACTTGACAGCTCTTTCCACCGCCACTACTGAAAACAGTTTAGGCAGATAAAGTAAGGGTCATCTGTTAAAAGTGTCATATTGAAATAGCATGTAGAATGTTATATCAAAGCCTGAATATACACAGCACCCTAATATTGTAACAGAGCTGCAATCTAATATACATTTCTTGAAAGTAAATCTCTTGAGCATATGAGACTTACTTTTCAGTAAAATGCACAGAATTGCAAATTATGTATATCTGAGCTAATTTGCAATAGGATGACGGAGACATCCATATATCATAAAACAAATTAAACAGGCGTTGATGTTTCTTGACCTATGCCTGATAATGACTGAATAAACTGAGATGAATTATTCAGGTGAAATGTTTAAAAAATCCCTTGAAGATGAGCAATAACTCGGTTATTTAGGTATAAAGCTGGAGCTACTGGCATCAGTTAAATTACTCTTGATATTCACAGACGTAACTGAGATTCCAATCAGGCCCAACAGTTTCTAATCAAGTTTAATATTTCCCTGGTGAGTCTTTATAATCTCTTAAAGTCTCAGATGCTGAAGGGAATCAACTGCATTATCAAAACTGTAAAGTTCTGAAAGGGTGCTAATACAGTTCTGCCTAATTGTCTCTTACATTGACTGTCTAAATAAAATACAGAAAAACCACCATTTGATTTAACCTTAGTGCACAGCCAGTTGTCAACTGGAAATGAAACAGAGACAACAGAATTGTGTAGATAAATTCTTATCTCAGAGTATGCACACATACAAACACACTAGCCCTGTTCACATGTTACAGTTATGTACATACATCTGTTTGTAAAAAATGGCCAATGGGCCATTTACAAATGAAACTGTGGTTTTAGTCACTTCAGCTGTATGTATGTTTATTTATTTATTATTATTTGTATTTATATCCCGCCCATCCCACAAATGGGCTCAGGGCAGAAAACATCATAAGGTAATAAATATAGTTAAAATTTATAACACAATGCATACATTAAAACTGGTAGTTACAGCTTAAAAGCAAAAATTCAGCTGGCTATAATGGGTTCTGGCCCGTTGATATAGATGGAATAGTAGCCAGTTATCAATGGGTGGATGACAGCAACCTCAGAGAGGCCACATATGGGTGCCAAAGGCCTGGCGGAACAGCTCTGTCTTGCAGGCCCCGCGGAAGTGAATGTTACATGAGGATTACTCAACACACATGGATTGTATGTGTGTTCATTGTAACTTTGTGAACAGGGCTACAGAATCCTGAAACAAGTACACAAAGAAACAAAATCAGAAACAAAAGTAGGACTACTAAATACATGATTAATTTTTTTCCATCAAATCTAGTGTCTGCCTCTTAACTAATTAAGTGCTGCATTAAATTTACATGCACATTCTGTCATTGTAACAGCAGTTCCACCAGCGTGATGGCGCTAACATTAGCAGAGAAGTAGGGAGCAATTTCTGGTGGTTTCCCCTTCCTACTGCAGAACCCTGCTTTGCCCACCTTGACCTCCCTCAGGAGCAGAATTATTATCTTCCCTTTCAGAATCCTTTTACTTAATACTTAGGGTAACACAATTTCCTTTTGTTTTGGACTCTAGGCTTTTTATACTCTCTCTTATTGATGCTAGTTCACTTTTGGCATGTTTCCTTTCAGAATCCTTTTACTTAATACTTAGGGTAACACAATTTTCTTTTGTTTTGGACTCTAGGCTTTTTATACTCGCTCTTATTGATGCTAGTTCACTTCTGGCATGGGTTGTGTCATTTCTGCTTTGGTTGTCAGTGTTGCTAGTTGATGCCACTTCTGTTCCTGATACCTTCCGAGAATATGTAATGGTTTTATTGAAGTGTGATTTATGCATTCTGTATGGAAGCTAACATGGTGGCTGAAAGGCAGGGTAGAAATGTTTTAAGTGTATGAATAAAGTGTAAAGATCACAGGAATATTGATATCTTTCCTTGCTTTGCAATTCATGATTTAAAACCTCTTTATATTATTTTTTAAGAGTGAACTAAATAGGATGGCAATCTAGTGGGCTGGAATTTCCTCACCTTGCAGTAGAGGGAACGTAGGTAGTAAAACTGAAATATGCAAAGCCCTACATAGATTCCCACCTGTGTAGAAATGTAGTATGGCATGGAAGAGAAATGAGGGTGGCAAAATGTGTTGCCATTCTATCCCTGATGCATAATGGCATGCTATTTACCAGTTGATTTACCTCCATACCATGAAAAGCTTCAGCTGCCCATTTCTACACATTAAACCTTTATTAAAGGGCAAGGACATTTTTCTCCAGGCCTGTTGGCAACCCTATTCATAGAGCCAATCTATTTTAAAATGAATTTCTTCAGAAGATATGCTAGGTAAAACTGAATACATGCAAAGTAGTTTAGTCCATTATAATTGGACTCTATAGTTCATTTTTCTGCAGATGGTGCCTGCATTAATTCTTTTGTTATTGCATTCAGAAAAATTCTTTCTAAAAACCATCATGACTCAAAGAAATAAAATGTTCATTGTTTTCATCTATTGAAACTGAAAGAAATGCAAACTTATTTTCAAGCTGTCATTCTCAGTTTAGAGGACAAGAATTCCCCAAGACTTGTGTTGTTTAAAGCATTAGAATGAGAACATAAGAACATAAGAGAAGCCAATGTTGGATCAGGCCAATAGCCCATCCAGTCCAACACACTGTGTCACACAGTGGCCAAAAATACCAGGTGCCATCAGGAGGACCACCAGTGGGGCCAGGACACTAGAAGCCCTCCCACTGTTGCCCTCCCCCACAAGCACCAAGAATATAGAGCATCACTTGCCCCAGAGCCCCTATCTATACCTTGTGGCTAATAGCCACTTATGGACCTCTGTTCTATATGTTTATCCAATTCCCTCTTGAAGCCATCCATGTTTGTAGCCACCACCACCTCCTGTGGCAGTGAATTCTATGTGTTAATCACTCTTTGGGTGAAGAAGTACTTCCTTTTATCCATTCTGACTGCTCAGCAATTTCATTGAGTGCCCACGAGTTCTGCTCTATCCCATGCATACTCTTGTAAACCTCTATCATGTCACTCCTTAGTCATCATTTCTCCAAGCCCCAAGCGCTTTAACCTTTCTTCAT
>NW_015174899.1:214941-219535 GCF_001447785.1 Gekko japonicus
CCGTGTGGCAGGGGCCATATTTTTGTCAGGAAATCCACAAGTTCACATTTGAGTTCTTTCAGAACTCTCGGATGTATGCCATCTGGGCCTGGTGATTTATCAGTTTTTAAGTTGTCTATCAGTTTTAGGACCTCCTCTCTCATCACCTCAATCTGACTCAGGTCTTTCAACACCCCTCCCGAAATCAGTGGTTCTGGAGTGGGCAAGCACTTCTCATCTTCCACAATGAAGACAAAGGCAAAGAATGCATTTAGCTTCTTAGCCATTTCCCTATCATTCTTCAGTACTCCTTTTACCCCTTGGTCATCCAAGGGCCCAATTGCCTCCCTGGCTGGTTTCCTGCTTCTAATGTATTTGAAGAAAGTTTTATTGTTGGTTTTTATGTTTTTTTGCAAAATGCTCCTCATATTCCCTTTTTGCCTGCCTGATCACAGACTTGCATTTTATTTGCCACAGCATATGTTCCTTTTTATCAACCTCACTGAGCCTAGCTTTCCACTGCTTAAAGGAATCCTTCTTACCTTTTACAGCTTCCATTACTTTGTTTGTTAACCATGCAAGCCTTTTTCTATACCTATTTGTGCCTTTCATAACCTGTGGAATATATTTTATCTGACCTTCTAGGATTGTAGTTTTAAATAATCTCCAAGCTTCCCCAATGGTTTTGATCCTTTTTACTTTTCCTTTCAGTTTCCTCTTCACATGTCCCCTCATTTCAGAGAAGTTACCCCTTTTAAAGTTAAAAGTGGTTCTGTTGGTCTTTTTGGGCAACTCCCTATTTATACAAATGTTGAACTCAATAACATTATGGTTACTGTTCCCAAATGGTGCAATCACTTTCACATCTCTCACAAGGTCTTGGGCATTACTTAGGACCAGATCCAGGATTGCCTTTCCCCTGGTAGGTTCCATGACCATCTGCTCCATAGCACAGTCATTGAGAGTGTCTAGAAACTCAATCTCTTTTCCCTGAACTGAGTAAGTAAAGCTATTGCAGATTCTATCCAGTAGTAAGAAACTAGACTTTGCTGCTTTTGTACTCCTGTCCAACCTTCCTGGCAACAGTTTCATAGGGTCTTAGGCAGGATTTCCCCAGTCCTCTTAAATGAAGATCAAGTCAGTGGCTTGGATCCCACTGAAAATTACCATCAATGGAAGGACTTATGTTGGTGGAATACATGAACAAGGATTATGGGAGGACCTTGCACATTACTGTGCAGTATGTTTGGGCTCAGTGGTAGAGTATCTGCTTGGCATGTAGCAGGTCCCAGGTTCAATCTCCAGCATCTCTAGTTAGAAAGGACTAGGCACTAGGTGATGTGAAAGAGAACCACTGTCAGTCTGAGCAGACAATATTAACCTTGATGGAACAGTGGTCTGATTCAGTGTAAGGCGACTTTGTGTGTTCAGCTACTGATACTGTGCCTCTGGTGAGAAATTTGCAGTAGTGCAAACATAGCCTACTGAGACAATGTAGATTTGAAGATTACCAACTGTGCCAGCTGATACAGCACAGAGACTGGAGTTTGAAATTTGCAGAGTAATACCCAGCATGTCCCTAGGATGACAAATGAGTGATTCTCCGGGCTATTCATCTGTCTTTGTTTGGACTCTTTGTTTGGACTTGAATCTAGCAACAGAGCAATCAACGTTACAGTCTCCAGTAATTGCAGCTCATCCTTACAGGTCAACACAGACAATTGTTTCTTGCTCTCAGTGCCTATTTCCGATGCACAGCCTCCTTGCAGCAGAACTGGCAAATGACACCGACGTGTTGGTCCTGCTTCACTGGACTGATTAAATGCTTTAAGTAGTTTCATACCATCAATACACTCCCCAGGCTTTGTAAATTGGAAGAACAATTATTACTGTGGGGAGTACCAGAAATTGTAAGGCAGGAAATCATAATAGCAGAGGAAAGAAAGGTTTTGCATTATATGCATTAATGTATCTCTCTATTTTATGCTATACTGCAAGTTATTTCGGTACAAACAGATATTTTTGCCTTTCAGAATGAGCAGGGAGTGTGCATAATACCGCAATGCAAAATATTAAAGGTACAGCACTGTATGTTTTCTGCAGCAGACATGAGGGGAATCTAAATTCTAAGCCATGGACATTTAAGTTTTACAAGGAGACTGCTTTGTGCAAATTAAAAATATTTGCATACATTTGCAAAGGGCACAATTCAGTCAAAATAAAGCACCTTTAAAGAAGTGATGCATTTGATTGATTAACATTCTTAGAGGAGTCAATAGGTCTTAAAAAGGAATGGGCTTTACAAGCCTTTTGCTGGATTGCCCGCAAATTACATAATTTACTTTGCTTCTAAGGTTTGGCTTGTACAACCCACTTGGCATAGTAAGATGGAAGGTACTCCAAGTTTATTGATGGTATCAAGTGTTTTCTTCACTTTGCTCACAACTCAAGTCACATTTGCCTCTCCACCATACTACAGAGCAGCTAGTTGTGCTATGATAAAAACAGTTCATGTTGTGGGCTGCATGGAAGCAATTTCACTACTTCTTTTTTTTTGCCAGACTCAGCCCATACTTATTCATTAATTTGGAAGTGTATGAAATTTGTCTAAGATCGCTTAAGATTCTTAAAGACGTTTCACCTGAGCAGAACTACTCACATTTGTCTCAAATTTCATTTTAGTCAGAATGCAGTGGTAGCTTAGTGATACCTGTGATTCCTTTCTCTTCTGCTTTGGAGGGTGAATTCTATGGCATTATACCCTGCTTAGGTCTCTCTCTTCCCCAAATCTTGGTCTCCACAGGGGCCTTCCTCAAAATCTCCAGGTATTTCCTCATCCAGACCTGGCAACCCAATTACTCTCTTATTTTATTTGAAACGTTTATATCCCTTCCTTCCAACAAACTCAGGTTGAATATGTTGTCAAAGGCTTTCATGACCGGAGTTCATTTGTTGCTGTAGATTTTCCGGGTTGTGTGGCCGTGGTCTTGGCATTGTAGAACCTGACGTTTCGCCAGTAACTGTGACGGGCATCCTCAGAGGTATAACCCAGAAAGATGGGGTTCCTTCACTTGCCACCTTCAGGAAGTGATAGTGTGAGGCTGTTTTGTTCTACAAAGTGTTTGGTGGAGGCAGGGGTATAGCCAGGATTTTTTAAAGTCGGGGGGCATTTTTAAAAGTCGGGGCATGGGGCAGGTGGGGAGGGAGCAATTCACAATGTGGATTAAAACCAGGAGATGGGGGGTGCTGGATTGACCACTTTGCTTCTTTCTCGCACCCCATCTGGCAGCATCCCATCCAGTGTGGCTTGGGAATGGAGGGCAGGGCTGGCTGGCTGGTGAGGTCATGGGGTGAGGGCAGGGCAGGGCATCTGGACAGGATTCACTCAGAGGTATAACCCAGAAAGATGGGGTTCCTTCACTTGCCACCTTCAGGAAGTGATAGTGTGAGGCTGTTTTGTTCTACAAAGTGTTTGGTGGAGGCAGGGGTATAGCCAGGATTTTTTAAAGTCAGGGGGCATGGGGCAGGTGGGGAGGGAGCAATTCACGATGTGGGTTAAAACCAGGAGATGGGGGTTGCTGGATTGACCACTTTGCTTCTTTCTCGCACCCCATCTGGCAGCATCCCATCCAGTGTGGTTTGGGAATGGAGGGCAGGGCTGGCTGGTGAGGTCATGGGGTGAGGACAGGGCAGGGCATCTGGACAGGATTAAGTTTTAGCAATATACCAGCTAAGGGGATGGTGCAAAGTGCCATCAAGTAACAGTCGACATGGTGACCCCCATAGGGTTTTCAAGGCAAGAGATGAACGGAGATGGTTTGTCATTGTCTGCCTCTGCATCATGAGCCTGCACTCTCTTGGTGGTCTCCTTAGGGCCTCAGCAAGTCTAAATCCGGCCCTGGGTCAGGGCATGCCAACTGTATGTTACCTATATAATCAACTCATCAACTGTATGGACAAATGACTCGTGAAAATAATATCATATAAAATAAGTACAACAGGCTGTGCTTAAAATATGTTATTACAATTGTTTGTGAGAATTTATTTCTTCTAGCACATTTCAAAATATGATCACTCTTATCCTGTTAGAGCAGTGTTCGCAAAGGGATGTTTTCATGTATGCATTCTGTAGCAGACCGTGAATCACATGGACAAAAACAATGCCGTAGCTGTGGCTCTACCCTGACCTGGATAGCCCAGGCTAGCTTGATTTTGTCATATCTTGGAAGCTAAGCAGGGTCAGCCCTGGTCAGTATTTGGATGAGAGACCACCAAGGAGTACCAGGGTTGTGAATAGGGTTGCCAAGTCCATCTTCCACCCCCAGCGGGGGACTTTGGGGGCGTTCCTGGAGGGGGAGGGGCATCCTCGCGTTGGGGATGTCCGCCCCCACCTGCCCGCGCGCCGGATCTCCAGAAACAGCAGTTCCCTGCATTTAAAGGAGCTGGCGTTTCCCCTTTGAGCAGGAGCCGGCGTTTCCCCTTTAAGAGCAGCTGTGTTTCCCTTTTAAATGCACGAAGCTGGCATTTCCCTGCGAGCCTGATCTCAAGCGGAGATCCGGCTTGGGAGGAAACACGGGTTCCACACACTTAAAGGGAGAGAGATGGGTGGCTGTGG
>NW_015174899.1:219778-228257 GCF_001447785.1 Gekko japonicus
TCTCCTTTCCCTTCCCCTCCCCACAACAGACACCCTGTGAGGTAGGTGGGGCTGAAAGAGCTCCTCCGAGAACTGCCCTTGAGAAAACAGCCCTGAAAGAACTTATGACTGTCCCAAGGTCACACCAGCAGCTGCATGTGGAGTAGTGGGGAATCAAACCTAGTTCTCCCAGATTAGAGTCCATGCTCTTAACCACTACACCAAACTGGCTCTCTTGTGACTTAGTGGCAAAAAAGTAAATGCTATAGCTCTGGGTTGCAGCCATCTTCAAAGTATGACTGTATGATTCCTACCCTGCACCAAGACCAGAGTGGAGCCACAACCAAGATGGCTGGTGGTGCTAGTATTGGTTAGGGACAGGCAGGAATGAATCCAAACTTTCCATCCCCAAGTAGGGGATAATGGCTGACAAAGTTGACATCTGTGGTCATCTTGATTGGAAGGTAGGTGCAAACAATTAGATTACACATAGTTGTACCCTGGCAACCATATCCAAGAGTTCCAGATGAGTCAGGCCTGGATCATCCATTAAGTATACCAAGGTGATTGCTTAGAGTGGCAGAGGGCGAGGGGTACTAACCCGCCCTATTGCAGCCCCACCTACTTGCAGCATCAGGGCATGAAGTGGCAAATGGCAACCCTGAGAGTGACCACGGTTCCTAGTGGGTGGCCTGCCAGGATTCTGCTCCTTCTCCCCAATCAGGTGGGAGGCTTTTCCAGGGTCATTATTACAGGTGGTGGCTTCCTGCCTCCCTGCAATGCAAGGAGGCAGGTGAGGGGGGAGAGCAGCAGCTTCCTGTCTCCTGTGTTATGGTGGAGGGTGAGGAGGTTGGGCAGTGGCTTCCTCTGCATGAGGTGGAAGTGGCTTCCCTGCCCTATCCTAGGGACCAAAAATCCTGATATGGATAGCTATATTGGTCTATAGGAGCAATATAAAACAGGAATCCCAGAGGAGATTTTACAATCTTGAGAGTCCTCAAGAACCTTTTGAATTTCTGATTTAACGCCTGCAAGATGCCTGCTGGAAGATACAGGAGGAGGTTAGCACTGAGCTCCTTCGATTCCATAGCTGAAGGCAGAGGAAAGCCCAGCTCTTTTTCCCATTTTGGGTAGACAGGTGCAGAGAGGGCAAGCCTATAATGTTCTCCACTAGACTTCAGTATGGCAATAGCTAGTTGGAACTTGTTCACGTTCAATGCATCATCTGGTATAGGCTTTAGGTAGAAGAAATACAACACTCTGAGGAACTCTTCAGAACTTTTGTTTTGCCAAGTTTCCTAACCAAAGGCTGTGAGATGGCCAGTCTCTCCTGCCCTGGGAGAGAAAGGGCCAGCTTGAAAACTTTTCCAGCAACCTCTCTTTGGTGGCAGTGTATATTTTAGTACACATTGGTGAGCCCTTTGCTGGAAGAAGAGACACCAATGCAGTTGTGAAGAGCCCTAACATAGAGTGGGATCCTTCTGAATGCAGAAATCTAACAGATCAATTTAACAGCACACCCAAAAAACTAGCTAAGCTTTGGCCCCTGCCACACAGGGGGGGGAAGTACGGGGAAAGTGCGGCTGTTTAAAAGCCGCACCAAAAGAAACATGTGGCGGTGGGATCACATAGATCCCCTGAGCAGCCGCGCATTTCCTCCCCGGCACAATCAGATGCCGGGGGAAGCCAAGGAACAGAGAGGGAGGCTGCCGAACTGCGCATGTCTGAGCATGCGCAGTTCGGCCAGGATACTCGGATGCACCGACAGAAGGACGCGCTGGCGATCCCACGGCCGCGCTTGATGCGGCCTTTCTGGTAAGTCCACCTCTGTAGGTGGTTTATTTTAACTGCGGCTTTTCGGCCTGCAGGGCCGGATCGGGGATGGGTGTGCAACACTTCCCAGATGTTGCAGTGGGATCGCGCCCATTTGCTGCGCCCCTGATCTGGCCCTCTTCCAGCCCGAAACCTCCCTTGTGACCAGGGCCTTTGTAGAGTATGAAACACAGTGACCAGCATTTTGTTTTTCCGGTTAGGTGTGATGAGTGGCAGGTCCACAAATTTAGAGAGATTGGTTCACCACAATTTATGCACATTTACAGCAGGCGGTGAATTTCTCTCTCATCCACTCTGATGAGGATAATCCAAAAATGAACATGATCTGTCTTCATCAATACAGCAATTCTTCTGTACTGTGTTAGAGTGCTTGACAATCATGTTCTTAAAAGGAAACATGATTTTATAAAGATTATAAAACCCAATCAATGTTTTTTGGGGGTTTATCGGTAGAGACTGCATTTTGTTATTCTGTCCAAGCTTTGTCACATCTGATTCCCTACGGCATATTTTATTAGGAGCACAGCCTTTTCCTTCTATAATGATGCTAAAATGACTGCAAAAAAAAGTTCTGGGCACTGTTAATTCAGAAATAACGTCCGTCGTGCTGAAACCTGCCTGCCAAATTATAGGTCAGGTGTAGCGTTTTCAAGATGAGTGCGGTTTTGAACAGAAAGTGTGTCACAGCTTGAGCTTCCAAGAGTTGCTGTTTACCATTCTGTTCATCCTCTGCTGACAGAAATGGACTCCCTGGTGGATTCACCACATCCCCATGCTAACGCTTCAGAATTCCTGGTACTGCTTTTTACAGCATGGTGGGCCCTGACAAATGCCAGATGCTTGGCTACTGGGGGATGTTTTGCTTTGTTAGACTTGCATGCAATGGGTAAGAAAAGGGCAGAAGGTCATAGCAGAGAGCAGTGAAAAATGTGTGTCTTAGGGAAATCCTCTGGCCTTTCTCTTGAAAGCCATTTTATCTCTCTGCATTGCCTCAATGTACTCCGTGTATTTCCTTCTGGGTAAGTATGCATATATTGGTCTGTTAGAGAATTTCAAATGTCTTCATTTTCCCTAAGCTAGAATGCCTGGGACAATAGCAGAAGACCACAGTTATTTCAGATTCAAAGAATGTCATTTTCCAGTCCCGAAATGGTGCCAGTTTCTGAAGAAGTTCTGGAACAGAGAGACATTTCAGCACACAGGATCCTCACAGATTAAATGTGATGTGTTCCCTGAAGTGATACAGAACTCTTGGCTGGATGCAAAAAAAGCACAGTGGGAATTAAAAATATAGGGTTGGATCCAGGCTAAATTTTCTGCTAATACAAGAGGTGGGTTGATTTACACCAATTCCTTCTTCTTGCTTCAGACCCCCTGATTTGCCTCTCATATTGGTCATGAGGGTCCTACATCCCCCAGAAGCAGCATTTTGGGGAGACTGGTGGGCTGCAGTAGGAGGAAGAGATGAGAACCTTCTGTTCCACTGACAAAGGTGTCTTGCATGAAGCAAAAAACTTAGTCTGGATCCAACCCATTATTTTTTTAAAAAATTGCATTTCTTACTTGAAAGCCACACATCTCTTTTAAAAACTTCACATTTCTCTGTCTTGCAGAATTGTGGTGCACATCACAATTATTTTGACATTTCCCTTGGTGCTGAACAAGCATGATTTTAGCAGACTCTTTTCCCTGGCCATCTGGTAAAAAGGCATGGAAGGCCTTTGCAGAGGCTAATTATTTCCTAGATTAATACCATTGACGGGTTCTCTGTAGCTCAGTGTGTTTATAAAGTGTTACACTATTAGAAAAGCCATTAATTGTAGTGCCTGGGATGGCTGTGATGCCAGGTCTTGGCAAGTTGCCAGGACATCACCATCTGTGTATAATGTTTCTAGATCACAGGATGCGCTTGATGCAGTCCTCAGTAGGTGTCTTGCTGTAACTATAGCTAAGTTCTTAGATACTGTTTCTCTACTGAAAGAATTGGTTGGCTCAACTGCAGCATTGAACAGCCTGTAGGAACCTCAGTAGCCCACCCACTGAGGCCTGAACCTCCTGGTCCACAGAGAACTGCTGGAGGAATCTCATATAGCTGTTGCCTGTAAAACTGTCTTTTCCATGCCATTCGTAGAGTGTTCAGCCAGTCTTTATCCGTTGCTGTGCTTTGGAGCAAGGCTAAAGCATTATTTCTCTGGGCCTCATACAAAACTTGTAAGATGGGTTCCATTCCTCTGTATGTGGACTAGGAGTGGGGAGAGACCTCTCAGCTGCATGCAGATCCTGGAGCCAGTTTATCCTGGCCTGCAGTTTAAACCATGGGGCAGGGGAAGCCCCCCAGCCAGGTCTGCATGCAGCGGGGAGAGACCTCCCTGCTGCATGCAGATTCTTTGCAAACCGCACCGTGAGTGAACTCTGAAGCAGTGAATTCACCCTTCCGGGTTCACTCACTTGCCAAACACACTTAAAGGGACCGTCCTTTAAATGTGTTTTACAAGCTGCACCATGAGTGAACTCCCAAGCCGCAAGTTCATGCTTCTGGGTTCACTTGTGGCACGTCTTGCCAAATGCATTTAAAGGGACCACCCCTTTAAATGCATTTGGCAAGCCGTGCCATGAGTGAATTCCAAAGCGGCGAGTTCACCCTTCTGAGTTCACTTGCAGCATGGCTTGCAGAACTCATTTAAAGGGACCGAGCTGAAAAATTCGGCAATCCTGATTATTTCCTGAATCCCAATACCATACCTATATTGGGATTTGGGAATATCAGGAAATACCAGTATCTTTCAGGTTCAATATACCCAAAAAAATTTGTGCACATCCGTAATGTAGACAGACATGATCCCATCTCATACATGCCACCACAGGTGTCATGAAATAAAAGTGCTGATATAACTACATCCTATCATGACAATTCCAGCCCTAGCCATCATCCTCAGACCTCGATAAAGGGCACCAATTCCCTTCTTATGATTGGGCCTTGTTTAAAGGTTGTGGCATTTTTTAAATGTTCACATTGGGCACATAAATCATTCTGCTTTGGCATATTTTAATGTACTGGGAATTTGATTCTGTTTGAGCAACTCTGTCCAGTGTTCTTCAGTGGAGACAGAGCCTATGAATTTTGATGAGATTAAAAAAGAAAATGAATGATATGTGTTAAAAAATACAGAAATGTTTTATGATGAATCGACATGTACCAAAATTAATTTATACAATTGATGTTGCAAGATCTGCGTGGCACATGGGCTTGGATCTATTACTTGAAAGGCTGTAGTTAATCCTTCTCTCCAGAGACCAGTTTAATGAAAGTTTTATGATAGAAAATATGTAAAATTGAAATTAATAAGAACATATTTCATGGACGTGCACAGCGTCTTTGTTTCAATTCAGCTATTGTCTACCTCAGCAATCTGATATAAAAATTAGAGCTGGGTGTCATCAATATACAGATGGAACACAGATCCATGTATCCAAACACCCATCCCCCCCCCCACCTATCCATCAGCTGCTTCTGTCTTGGATCTTAGCTAAAGGAGATAAGAGGTAATGTTGGTTAGAAAGGTAGATTTTATGGGAAGGATTGCTCAACCAATGATGGATAAGCTACCTTTTGAGTTCAGAGAATTCCGTTAAGAACCTATGGATATTCCTGGACCTGGCTTTGTAGCAGGAAAAACAAGTTGATATTGTTGCTAGGAACTTCTTTTTTTCAGTCACTTCTAACTCAGGAGCTGCTGATCTCCTCATTCCATGGTCTCTGGCCACACTGATCCATACCCTCATAGAGACTAAACGACCACAGGTTCATTCTTGAAGAAATCTCAGAAGCTTCAGTTAGTGCAAAAATGCAGGAAGCATGGCTGATGTGGATTTTAACCTGGGCTTCCCAGATCCCAGTTCAGCACTCTAACCACTGCACCACACTTTTCCTTAACAGCTCTGTAAGGGAGGCGAGCATTATTTCTGTATTGTAGATTGTTGCGTATGAAATGGAATGTATAAATGTATAGAGCTTGAGTCTGACCAAGGTATTGTAAACCAACCTATCAGAACAAGGGAAGTTCTGGAGGAAAGCGAAGTGATTGGTCTTTATGTACTTTATTTGATTGGACCTTATCTGACATGTGAGCGTGGCTTGCCAAGCTCGAACTGTTTAAAAAGCAGCCTGTTGCTCCATAGTTTGTCTCATTCTGGTTCTTCTGACTTTGTGCTCAATAAAGCTGTTATCACTGTTCACCTGCTGCCTCGAGTCTCATATCTAACAATTGGCAATGAGGATGGGATCATAGAGCAGGTAGGCAGCCCCGCTGAACCAATGCCATGACAGCGGACGACCGAGAAGCCCCTGAGGAACCCAGGGCAGAAGAATGAGACCCGGCTGATCAAGCAGCTGCAGCACCTGTGCCAGTGCCGGCACAAAGAGCAGTGATGGCCGTCAACCCACGGTTCAAGGCATTCGAGCCCGACCTCGAGGACTGGGATTCCTACCTGACCAGGTTCGAGTTCCACGACCCGGGATCGTCAGTGACCGTCATTTCGTCTGAAACCTTGCAACGTTTGTTTCCGTGATGGAGCCATCGGCGTTTGCAGCCAAGCACCATCCACCTTTCCGATTTTCAGGGAAGGCGCATCCCTGTGGCCAGTGAAGCCACATTTGAGGTACAATTCAAAGGGTTCAAGGAGTCTCTGAGCCAGTCTGTTGGGCTTAGACTGGTTTGAGGCCCTCAAAATTGCTATAAGTGGTATTAACCAAGTCAATGCAAATAAATTGAATTCACTGTATGTGGAATTTGCAGATGTTTTTGATGGTACTCTGGGAATGTATAGGGGGCCTCCTGTAACGTTTGACCTAGATCCTGCTGTAGCGCCTATATGGCTTAAGTATCGCAAGGTACCAATTTCTCTGAAACCGCATATAGAGTCCGAGCTGAACAAACTCGTGGCTCAAGGTATGCGTGAACCAGCATCACACTCAAAATGGGAGACCCCTATCGTGACACCGGTAAAGCCTGACGGGTCTATCCGAATATGTGCTGATTACAAATGCACAATCAACAAGGCTCTGCAGCAGCACTCTTACCCAGTCCCCGTAATTAGTCATGTGCTGCCATCATTAGGGGAGGGTAAAGTCTTTGCCAGATTAGATCTGGCTCAGGCTTATCAGCAGCTGCCAGTAGACCCCCAGGCCGCCATGGCGGAAGCCATTGTCATGCACAAGGGTGTGTTCAGGGTTAATTGTTTGCAGTTTGGTGTAAACGTGGCCCCAGGCATATTCCAAGGCCTAATGGAGGGCTTGTTAAGGGACCTGCCAGGGGTGGTCCCTTATTTCGATGACGTATTGATTGCCGGCCAGTCCGAGGACAAACTGGCAGAACGCCTCAGGTCCGTTTTGCGTCAGTTCCAAGAGGCTGGTTTGAAAGTAAAGAAGGCCAAGTGTCATTTGGGAGTACCCAGCGTCGAATTCTTGCCCAGGGTAACTTGATGTCTTTGGTGCAGTGGTGAGATCAGAACCTGGAGAGTTCAAAGCTCAGATTCTTGGTTACTGTGCCAACTCTACACAAAATAGTGTTTCACAACTTGCAGGGCCTTGCTTCACTTCTTTCCTCTTATTAATTAATTTCACTTGGAATTGTTGTTGCCTCACACTGCTGGGCCACCAGGCCAACCTGCAGGCCCAACAGACTCTAAAACCTTCTGGGAACAAAGCTGCTTTTGTTCTGCTGTGGGGATAAGCATTTGCATCGCGTACCCCAGTTCTGCTGTGGGGATAAGCATTTGCATCTCGTAGTGCCTGGAGAGCAGTGTGTCCTCCGCCTGACCTCACTGGCATCAGGGACTTTCGAGAAGTGCCAAACTCTGCTTTGCTGAATGATATTTTTTTTAGGAAACATGCCTGATCTATAAAGATATTAAAGATGAATGGTATAATCGTTTAACTTTCTGTCTCCACTGTTCTGACAAGTCTTGTCAATGATTGGGCTTACCGTGTTCCTGGCAGGCGTTTATGAATCAGAAAGGAGAACGAAACCAACGACTGCTAATCAGCCAGCTTTACCTGTTAGAACTAGCAGCATTATCTTCATGTCAGAAGCTACTGCCTGAGAAAAAAATACTTTTCTTCAAATTGAATTCATTATTATATGGTAATTTCCCCTCAAGAACAAAGCGGACAAAATGCAAATTAATAAAACAGTCAGTGTGGAATGGCTGTGATCTGATGAAATACTCCATGCCTTTCCAAAGCAACTGCTCTGAAGATTATTTTCTATTATTCTGTGATGGGGTCCAAATCTGGAATTCATGAGAAGTGGTTTATGTTCACAAGGTGGTATCAAGTGATACTCTGCTCTGCTTGTGAGACTCGGTGGCATCCCAGAAGTATGAGAAGCAAATGCCATAGCTTTTGCTGTGTTTTTCCCCCCTGTGAGGTGTATCAGTCTCTACTGAGCCCGTTCATGGGGAGGGCGGGATAGAAATCTAAATAAATAAATAATACTCGGCATACTTGCAGATCTAGAAGGGGCTAACTTCCTAACATTTTCTGTAAAATAGAAAGAGATGCCATAGCAGCCCTGAGGCTGTTTTGTGGGGTGCAGGCTGTGAGCAATCAGTGGTGAGGGATGCATTTGGAATTGGAATTCATGATCACATGCACCCTAAATATGTT
>NW_015174899.1:228272-230026 GCF_001447785.1 Gekko japonicus
TTTCCCTATTATCTAAAATGCACTTGTGGCTTCTACACGCAGAATAAGGAACTTTCAAACCACTTTAGTGATAGTTTGCAAGTGGATTTTGCCATTTCTCATGGTAAAATCCAGTTGCAAGGTGCACTGAAAGTGGATTGAAAGTGCATTATTCGGCATGTGTGAAAGCTTGCATTGTCACTGCTATCCTGTGCATGCTTCTTCATAAGTAATTTTCCATAAATTCAGTTGGACTTACAGTACTGGAGGCTACAGCACTTTAGTCAATGAATGCCACATTGAAGCCCAGCTTAAAATAATTAAGTACAGAGGTTAAAGTTATCTAATTGCACCAGCGAATACAATACAATCAAAGAGACAGTATTAGATTGGAACTTGGGTCAGACCCTACAAGGCCAGGATCAAAATGTCCAAGAATGATACACAATGATACAAACATGCTTTTAATTTCACAATCTTCCATACAGTCAATGTTTATTTGCCTAATGAATATAGGTTCCATCTGTGTTGGTCTGTTCTCTGTGAATATTCTACTCTAAACAAAATAAGGCCAAGGCACAAGAACATGCAGGAGTTTGCTATACTCATTGTTTTTTATTTACCCTAGGTGCCAAAAGACCTCGAATCAATAGGAAGAAACAAAAGTCCAAATGAAAGGTTTATCACTGTTTTAGAAGTAAGGTTGCAGTCCTAAGAACAGAAAGGAGGTCTCACAGAGTTTTGAGTGCAGGGACAAGAAGGTCCAGTCATAAACACTGAGATGTCAGAACATCTATGTTGGCTGCCCATATCCTTTTGTGTTCGATTCTAGGTGCTTTCAGGGCTTGTATAGCCAAGGACTAAGCTTGCCAGGCAGTGCAACAGAAAGACTGTGGGTGGGGATATGGAGGAGGGGTGACACCAGCTGCACCATCATATCACTTTTGTTAAAAAAATGAAAGTGACTATAACAATTTTCCATGCATCCTTTTTCCCCCTCAGAGCAGCCTCTTTCTTTCTTCTTTGTTACTCTGTCTATCCCACCCAGTTGTATAAATGTATATACATATATGCTGACCCAGCCCAGGGAATGGAGGAACCAACTAAAACCCTTATTTTGTCTTTGTCTGATAATGGCATACAAGAGACTGGTGGAAATTCAAAACTAACAAACTGCTTTATTTCACTTTTGAGGGGAAATGGTCAGATAGAAGAAGAAGAGAAGAGATTGGATTTATACCCCGCCCTTCACTACCCAAAGGTGTCTCAGAGCGGCTTACAAACTCCTTTCCCTTCCCCTCCCCACAACAGACACCTTGTGAGGGAGGTGGGGCTGAGAGAGCTCTTGACAGAAACTGCTCTTTTTCAAGAACAGCTCTTATCAGAGCTACGGCTTGCTCAAGGTCATCCAGCCAGGTGCAAGTGAAGGAGTGGGGAATCAAGCCTGGTTCTCCCAGATTAGAGTCCGTGCACTTAACCACTACACCAAAGGCAGATATCAGGTTTAGGACTTACAAGGTGAACAGGCAACAGGAATGAGGTAACTTTGTATACAAATAAACACCGGATAATTTGTCACAAACAAGTAACTATTTCTGTTATTCAGACAGGTCTTTAAAACTTGAGGAGAGAGATCTTCTGGCAGTGTTTAAATAAATAAGCATAAGCATCTTTGCCTCAAAAAGACTTGAGTTTGTGAAGGCGGGAACATTCATACCAGTTCCAGTTTTTGTTATTAACCACTTGATAGGGATCACACCTCTTTACTAGGAGCT
>NW_015174899.1:230525-247697 GCF_001447785.1 Gekko japonicus
CCTCAGGGAAGGGCTACTCATCCAACTTCCCTAATTCAGGATCCTCCTTGATCCTCTCACTCTGCTTAATTCTCCTTCACTGTTCTCACTCCGCTCTCAACTGTCATTCTTAACTGCCACTTTCAGTTGTAGAATTCTATTTGAATCCCAGGTCACTAAAGGTTCTCAGACTGGGTTAAAGCATTAACCATTTATTGTCTGTTACAGTGACATAGGTAGCTGTAGGAATCACCAGAAACCCTGTGGTTTTACTATAGTTTCCAGTTATTTCTAGAACTACCCCATTTTTTTAAAGCAGAAGTTATATAACCAGCATCAGGGAGGCAGCATCAGGGAGGCAGGGAATCCCCGACCTGAATCAGGGACTGGACCACTTCTCTTATTCTGAACTTGTGACAGCACTTCACTTCTTCCAGGAGGACATACTAACTATCCCCTCGATGAGGGAAGTTGGGCCTGTGCCCACCTGAGTTAAGACATTTTCTCTGGTGCCACTCTTTAGGGAATGATGCAAACAGTTTTAAAGAAAAGTTACAGCTAAATTGTTCTGATGTCTTATTTTTAGTAGATGGTGTTTTAAAAATGTCTGTTCTTGTCTTTGTGTGATACAGAAAAGTGGTATATAAATGTCTTAAATATCACAGAGATAATGCTGGCTGGAAGGGCTACTGCTTTAATGAGGTTGTTCTTCCTACTATGAGTGGTATCCAGCTTTCATTCAGACTCCATTAAGGGCTTGGGAATCTTACTGGATCTTGGTCTCCCTTTAGAGAAATAGGTGTCCATAACTCTGAAAAATTCTTCTTTCCAGCCACATCACGTTAGGAATCTGGCTCTCTATTTGCAGATGCATAATTTGGCCACACTTAACCATGACTTGCAAATCTTGAAGCTAGATTACTGTAGCATACTCTACAAGGGGCTGCCCTTCAAGATGATCCAAAACACTGCAGCTGATGCAAAAATGTGGTACCCCTCTTGTTATCTGGGGGCTAGCCATTTGGACTACATCACTTCTATTCTGAGGTTCCTTCAGCGGCTGCTGTTGAGTTTCTGGGTCCAATTCAATGTGTTGGTGCTCATATTTAAAACCCTTCATGACCTCGGAACACATACTTAAAGGGCCACTTCTCCTTGGATGCTTCCATGGCAGTTTCATTCTTCCCAGCAAGCTCTGCTATCTGCTACAGTTGCCAAATTTCCCCTGGCCACTGGTGGGAGATGGGGGGGTTGGGTTGCCTGATCCAGGTTGGGAAACTCCTGGAGATTTGGGGAGGGAGCCTGGGGAGGACAGGGACCTCAGTGGGGTACAATGCCATAGTGTCTACCCTTCACAGCATCCATTTTCTCCAGGAGGACTGATCTCTGTAGTCTGGAAATTAACTGTAATTCCAGGGGATCTCCAGGTTTCACCTGGAGGCTGGCATCCCTACTTTTCTAAGGCATGTTCAGCAACAATTCAGACTCCAGCCTTTTCAGTGTCCCACCCATGCCTCTGAATAGCCCCCTGAAGAGGTCAGGGGGCTACAACCCTCCCAGCTTCCAGTAAAGCGGAAGAACAAAGCTAATTTGAAGAGTCTGGGGAATAGACAGAGACAAGGCACTGAGACCCTGCTGGTAAGGGACACAAAGTGCTTTTAGGTTGGTTTTTAGTGTTGCGATATCTTTTTAAAGGTTTGTTTTATCAAATTGTTTTTCATACTATTGTTACTTGCTCACCTGGGTCCTGAGATGCTCAGAAGAAAGGTGGATAAAATATATACATTTCAGAATGAATCCACAAGCCAATTTAACAGTGCAGTCCTAAGCAAAGTTATATCATTCTAAGTTCCTTGAAATCAATGGGCTTAGAAGGTTATAACTCTGTTTAGGATTGCACTGCTATGCAGCTACATATACATCTGTGAAGAATTCACTAATAGTAAACAAACTGGACCTACTGACCACTTAAATGAGGTAGTTTAGTTTTTCATGGAATTTGACACAGCTTCACCCTAGCCCCAGTCTTCCCTGGAGTCACTAAAATTCATAGGCTTTTAATACATTTTGGGCTATACTTTGTAAGGCAGTATCTTCTGATGGGTCACTTTCTGGTGGTCTGAATTCTCAGATCTAGATTATGCCAGCCCCAAGTGAAACAACTTGTTTACTAGCATGTTATCATTTCTACTCTAGTCTAAGTGTTACAGCTATGGACTAAGCGTGCTTGTAGCATATCATTTCAAAACACTATGTTTGCTTAAACGTCAGTCATACGAGAGTTACATCTTGACATTATAATTTGACATTCTCATCAAAGGTTCAGTGCAGAAATTAACACATTAACATATATTAATTAAGACATTAATTAAGGCATGCTTAGACAATAGCAGGCATGCTTTCCCCATATTATTGATCTATTGTTTCTCTTGCTTAAATGCTTCCACTGCCCACTGTAGCTCCTAGTTGATTTTATTCAACCTCCGTATCTGAATGCTTCACCATCAACAGAGCCTCCAGGACTGAGGTATTCAGGGCTCCTAGATTCATGGAGGATAGGTCTATCAGTGGCTTCTAACCATGGTGACTAAAGGGAACCTCCATGTTCATAGGCAGTCCATCTCTGAATCCCAGTGCCAGGA
Organism: Gekko japonicus; assembly: GCF_001447785.1. Taxonomy (NCBI): domain Eukaryota; kingdom Metazoa; phylum Chordata; class Lepidosauria; order Squamata; family Gekkonidae; genus Gekko; species Gekko japonicus. Next base: position 233,147 of record NW_015174899.1, read on the forward strand.
GGCAACATCAGGGGAAGGCCTTGACTTCTATGCCAGTTGTTGGCTCTCTGGAGGAACTGGTTGGCCACTGTGAGAGACAGGATGCTGGACTAGATGGATCACTGATCCGATCCAGCAGGCTCCCCTTATGTTCCAACTGATCACACCATGATCCTCCCTACAGTGAAAGGGACTATGTTTCCTATGTTCCTTTGTTGTGTTCTCTGTTGTGATGGCAGGAGGTGGCATTTCATATGAAGGTGAAATGGTAGCATCATTGGCTCCATGACTGGTTGGATGTCACTGGTGCTGCTGATGACTCAAGTAGAATTTCTCTGCTCTTAGCTCCTTGGAGCTGGGCCTTTTTCTCTCTGCTGAGAGAGCAGTGGATGCTGCAGAGTCAGCGTGGTGTACTGGTTAGAGCATTGGACTAGCATCTGGGATATTCAGGTTCAAATTCTCACTCTGCTATGGAAACTCACTGGGTAACATTGGGCCAGTCACTTTGTCTTAGCCTGATCTACCCCATAGGGTTTTTGTGAGGAGAAAACAGAGGAAGGAAGAATGTTGTAAGGTGCTTTGGGTCCCCATTGGGGGGAAAGTGGGTATAAAATATATACTTTTTTAAAAAAAATGCTGACTAGCTACACTACCACAGCACTGGTGTTGGTGATGTCACCAGCATGCAGGATTTAGGATTGAGCTGCCCAATATGGGTGTGTGTGTGTGTGTGTTAAGTGCCATCAAGTCACTTCTAACTTCTGTCTATTAGAAAGATTGGCAAAATCTCTTCTTATATATAAAAGAGTTTTCGTGTCCCACTTTCCTCAATGTTCCACATGCTGCTACAGCCTTTGGCTCCCTCAGCTGCCACTCTGAAGGTCTGCCGATCCCCTGGCTGCATTGCCTCGGCCCCGCTCACAGAGCTGGCAGCCAGTGTCTTGCCCTCAGTATGGAAGGAGCTGGCGAAGGGGATGGATGCTCCACCAAGAGAGTGGCAACCCCTCCATGGGGGAGAAGGAGGCAGACCTAGCGAGGCGGCAAGCAAGGGAAGCACTCACCTTCACTGCCCCTCGCGGCCCCTCTCCCTCAGCCGCAAGGCCGGCGCTTCGTCAGGGTGATAGCTCAGCGGGCTGCACCGCAGAGAAGGCTGCCCAGAGCCTTTCAAAGGCTCCCCGTCTTCCTTCAGCAGCGGTGGCAGCACCAGGGAGGGTCTGGCCTAGAGGAAACGAGCTCCTGGAAAACCGGACTCTCTCCTGTGGAAGACACTTCTCTTGGCTCCTGTGTGGGACTAACTGTGAGTAACTGTCCCCTCAGTGGCTGTTGGTAGGCAACCTAGTTTGCTTCTGTAGTAAAAAACAACAACAAAGGACTTTCAGCATAACCTCCTCCCCCGCCCACTGCCAGCTTGGCCACTTTCCTGTCAGAATAAACTCTCTCTCCTTTTCAGCTCCACTATGGCTGGCTGGCTAATGAGGTGTGCAAGCGACCATCAAACCATTCTCTTCAACCCCCTGCTGTGTGGCTGACCTTCCCCTAGGGTTGCCAATCTCCAGGTGGGACCTGGAGATCTCCCGCTGTTACAATTGATCTCCAGATGATAGAGATCAGTTCCCCTGGAGAAAATAGCTGCTTTGGAGGGTAGACCCTATGGCATTATCCCCTGCTGAGTCCTTCCATCCCCCCCCCAATGCTGCCCTCCACAGGATCCACCCCCCCCCAAATCTCCAGGTATTTCCCTAATCAGAGCTGGCAACTGTACTTTCTCCTCAGTGCCTGTTGCTAGGCAACTAGCTTCTGTCAGTAAAAGGCCCTTTCCAAACCTATTTTGGCCTTTGGGAGAAAACTCATTGGGGCCAGTCCTGATAGGGTTGCCAACTCCAGGTGGAAAATTTCTGGAGATTTGAGGGATGGCGCCTGGAGATGGTGAGGTTTGAGGAGGGGTGGGAACTCAGACAGGTACAATGCCATAGACTCCACCCTCCAAGCCAGCCAGTCCCTTGTGGGGAATGATTGTTGCCAATCTCCAGGTGGTTGCTGGAGATCACTCAGAATTACAACTGCTCTCTTGGAGGGAGGGGGAGGAGATGGAAAGCTGAAGCCAGGGGGCGGATAATGGTAGGTTGATGGTTGGCTGGGAGGGAGACAGGGTTGCCAACTCCAGGTTAGGAAATTCCTGGAGATTTGAGGGATGGAGCCTGGAGAGGGTGAGGTTTGAGGCGGGGTGGGACCTCAGACAGGTACAATGCCATTGACTCCACCCTCCAAGCCAGCCATTCCCTCATGTGGAACCATTGTTGCCAGTCTCCAGGGGAAAGATGGAGATCATGCAGAATTACAACTGCTCTTCAGATGGCAGAGATCAGTTCCCCTGGAGAAAATGGTGGACTCTGTGTCATTATACCCTACTGAGGTTGCCACAGCAGATTGACGCTGAGAGCCCAAGGCCAGGGCACTCTCCCAGAGCCTCTTTCTAGACCTCATTGTATTTATTTCCACAATGGGCCTTATTCCTAGTAGTTAAATATTCAGAGATTGCAATGGATCTTTGCTTCACTGGAGAGCAGGCATTTTCTTCTATGTAAAATCTTTATTTCTAAGGGAAGGGAACACAAGAAATCTACAAAAAAAGAACAAATACACCTAAGACACCTAAGACTACATCTTTACACTTAGACCATACAGTCCACAACAATGGAGATTCTTCTTCTTCTTGACCCCTAGAAGGAAATCATCTGAGTGGATTGTTAGTAAATAGGCTTCAGTTTCCCGGGCTCTCTTCCCATTGGCTCTGTGCCAGGTTCCCTTCCAGGTCAGTCTAAACAATAGCACATGAGGTAAACACACATTAACCCTATAATGACTGAATTTCACATTAATCATCTTACAAGAAAATGAATTCCATAGCTGTGGGCAGCAGGCTATTGTGCTTCTGTTGAGAGGCAAAGAAAGTTATACACGTGGTAAGGGATCTAAATTGGAAGGCAAAATATTGGCAGACCCCAAGTCCAGATGGAAGGCCCAAAAGAACAGCATCCTACTGGGATCCAGTGGGCCATGAGCACTGAGAAGTTCACAGGGCTGCAATTGGCCATCATGTCCCATCATGTCCCTGGGACCTGGAGGTGCTGAATCCCTTTAAAAGCTCAGTACACCAAAGAGACTGGTGGCATAAGTGAGATATGAAGCCCCCAGACCTAGAACATTCAATAACAGATTTGCAGAGGGTTGGATAGAATACATTTGTATGGAACTAAAGGCTTAAGCCAGTGTGGTGTAGAGGTTAAGAGTGGCGAACTCTAATTTGGAGAACTGGGTTTGATTCCCCGCTCCTCCACATGACATCAACTGGGTGACCTTGGATCAGTCACAGTTCTCTCAGAGTTCTCTCAGCCCTACCTACTTTACAGTGTGTCTGTTGTGGGGAGAGGAAGGGAAGGTGATTGTAAGTCACTCTGAGACTCCTTCAGGTAGTGAAGACCAGTTATAAAAACCCTCCTCCTCCTCCCCCCAACAAAACGAGTTCACTAAGAACAATGCAACACAGTCTGTTTTGATCAGCATGCCTTATCTATGTTGTATAAGAAAGTAATAATAATAAAGGTGGCAAGAATAGAAATGGATAAGCAAGTTAGGAGGGTAGCTGATACTAAATTTGGTTATCTGAAATGCACCTTTAGAGCACTGATGTTATCGCATATTCTTCCTGGATGCAGTGCAAGTGTATTGTATAATTCATGTATGTGCTTTCTAAAAAAGCATATTTTCTTTTGAACAAAGCATGATTTACACCTATAAAAATTCCTGTAACAGAAAGATCATAGCATTCTGGTAATTTGGACTGAGTGTCTCTCCCCTCCCACTTCAGAAATATTCTAAATGTTAGAAACCAGTGGGATATGTACAAAACATTTTCACAAATTGCTGTACTTGCATATGAAAGGTAAAATTGTTTTATTCTCCATTTAACACAGTGAGCTGGGGAAAATGATTAATTATTAAATATTTCATTGGTGCATAAAGTAATAGTGCTCCTAGAATGTATAGTTAATAAAAATTGATCCAGAAAAGGAATTATGTTGCAGATTAATGACTTTCACTTGATTCAGATGCAATTTGAAATTTTTTAATTGCTTTTGTTTGATGGGATTGTACTTGGTTCAGGGTTGACTTCTTAGTTGTAAATATGCTGTAAGCAGCTTTGAGCTGTTGGGAGAGGTAAGGGTAAAAATGGTTCAACTAAATTTTGAATAGCCACAATGCACTAACAGTCTAACACGAATAAGCTCCTGAAAATGCCATTAATTTCAATAACAAGACAATATGTTATAGTCACCATAGCACCACCTTCATGGCATGTTTCTGACCCTCCACTATTAAATAAGCTCTTATCATGTTAGTCAGTGTTGTGGCTATTGCTACCAAACTCAGTGGTGACTGTTGGCAGTAGCAGAGAACTTGATGGATGCCAAGTATTAAGGTCTTAAGCTGCCAGGTTTCAAGCTCATTCTTAGAGCTTCAAGGCAGCCAGTTGAAATCTTAGGGGCATCAGTATGCTCATATATTTGATGGCTTTTTAGAAGACTTCTATGCATGCTTAAAGCAGCCCAAGAGATTGGAAGCTAAACTGGATTGGCCCTGGTAAGTATTTGGATGGGAGACCACCAAGGAAGGAGAAGAAGAAGATATTGGTTTTATACCCTGCCCTTCACTACCCAAAGGAGTCTCAGAGTGGCTTACAAACTCTCTTCCCCTCCCCACAGCAACCCTGTGAGGTAGGTGGGGCTGAGAGAGCTCTGACAGAAACTGCTGTTTTTCAAGAACAGCTATGCCAGAACCATGGCTTACCCAAGGTCATCCAGCAGGTACAAGCGGAGGAGTGGGGAATCAAACCTGGTTCTCCCAGATTAGAGTCCATGCACTTAACCACTACACCAAAGTGGCTCTGGCCAGAAAAGGCCTGGGTTGCTATGCAGAGGAAGGCAATGGCAAACCACCTCTGTTCATCTCTTGCCTTGAAAACCTCATGAGGTGGAACTTCATGGGGTCACCATGAGTTGGTTGTGATTCAATGGCACACACATACATGTGTGCGCGCATACATGCATGCTTACTCATGATAACTGTTGCAAAGGTAAATGGGAAGTGGGAGGCAATAATTGGGCACTAACAGCTCAACTCTTTTTTATGGTAGCTAATCCTATGTGTTATTTTCAGAAAATTTTTACATAGCAAATAGTCTACAAGAACATAAGAGAAGCCATGTTGGATCAGGCCAGTGGTGCATCCAGTCCAACATGCTATGTCACGCAGTGGCCAAAACCCAGGTGCCAGCAGGGCTATCTCTTCAAAGACACCTGATTGTGACTACACAGTTGCACAGGTACCACGGGTTGGATCCTAATAGCTTTTATGTTCAATCTTAACTGGTTCCTCTTCCTCATTGCAGCTTTTGTGCATCCTGTTCCCATGATACCCTGCATAGCATTAGCTCCTCTTCCTTTATTAGCCTGTAGAAAAGCTGGTAGTGTCCAACGTCTTATTCCTACAGATGCTAGAAGCCTTACCATTAGTAATCGATGTGCCATCATCAGACCCTGCTGCCTGAGTCACATATGTTTGAATGCTGACAGATGCAGCAAGGTTAGATATATATGGCAAATCACCATAGAGGACATAGCTCACTGAGCACATAGTTCCAGGTCCAATCCCCAGTATTTCTTGTTCAAGTTTCCTAGATAGTAGGACCTCTGCCTGTGATAGCAGAGAGCCACTGAAAGATCTGGGCAAAATATTCTAATGGACTGACTAAGGCAGCTTTAATGTTCTAATACATGAAGCAGTAAAATACTGCTCTCATAGTTCTAGAACATATTAAATTATCCGTTTGTATGTTTTTTTAAAGATTTTTTTAAAAAAGAACATAGAGCAGCCTAAAGTCTCCAGGGCTTCTCTCTTTTCTCTCTCTCTCTCTCTGAAGCATCTCTACTACTTTTAAAGTTTGAACAGAGCCATTTAATTAATCAAATGCTGAATTTTTGTCTTCAGTAGATATGGTACAAACCCCATTTCATGCTAATTCACCCTGTGTGCTTATTAAATGTGTTTATTAATTTTCTGACCGTGCAAGGTTTACCAGTCAGGTTAGCTCTGTGATGAGAACTACCCAATTTCCTATGAAAACGTCTGTTAAATCCCCTCCCCAAGTTTCAGACCTAAAGCTGAATGGTAGACTCCAGTTGACAAATGGAATGCAAGCGCAAGAGACATGTTACCCCAAGGTAGTGCTTGATACTTTCCCCAAGGGTAAGATAAAAGACTTTTGCTTGATTTGTGCTGGGAATAAAACATTGCAAAGCACGAGAGGAAGGGGGGAAAGATGAAAGCTCAGACATGATTAGATATGTATGTACTACAGAGGAAGCAATTAAAACCCTAGATAGATTTTTGCAAGTATTCTGGAGCACATAAAATGCCCATCAGCACTGGTAACATCCTGACTACAAATTTCGTTCTGTTATAGCAACGCACCATTATTTATTTTGCTTTAAAATATTTACATCACCTATCCTGCGTTCAAGGCCACTCATGGGTATTGAAAACCTCACTGTTTTCAGAAACATTACCTGTGGCATAAATTCACGTTTAGGTTATTAAGCCTAAGTGCAAATTCATCTCATTTTGCTGTGGGTTCCTTGATTACTAAGGGAAAAATTCTCCCAGAAATGCATGGTATAAAGTCTTCCTCATAGCAGAAGACACAGCCTCAGAAGGCAAGAAGCCAGACCTGGAACACAGAGAACAATTTCACACAAGAGCTGTGCTGCGGTCGCGCCTCCCTTTGACCCGCTTCTATTGGTCAATTTCCCACTCAAAGCCGTGTGGCCGCATTTTGACCCGCGGCTTCGCCCAATTTTCCCCGCGGTTTCATGATCCTGTTTTTTGAGGATCACAAAACTGCGGGGGAAATCAGGCGAAGTCGCGGGTCAAAATGCAGCCATGCGGCTTCGAGTGGGAAATTGACCAATAGAAGTGGGGCGAAGGGAGGCGCGACCGTGGTGCAGCTCTTATGTGAAATCGGTCAGAGTTTCTGGCATTCTCCTTTTACAAATTTACAAATATCAGGTTGGGGAAAATACAGTTCGCATAAATCAAAATACAGGGCTTGCCCTGACCTAGATGGCCTGGGCTAGCCCAATCTTGTCAGATCACGGAAGCTAAGCAAGATTGGCCCTGCTTAGTATTTGGATGAGATACCACCAATGGAGTCCAGGGTTGCTATGCAGAGTTGGGCAATGGCAAACCACCTCTGAATAGTGTCTCTTGCCTCAGAAATGCTGTGGGGTCACCCAGGCCCGTAGCCTGCATGGGGCCCACGGGGCCCAGCCTTCCCGCTGGTTTTGCGGGCCCCCTCCCAATCCTCTGCTCCCCCCTCGCCCATCCCCACCTCCGGCATCCCGCAGGCTGCTGGGGCATCCGGCTGCTCCGGGAGCGGCTCGGCGGCGACAAGGGGCCGCATCCCTCCTCTCTCCCCCTCCTTCCGCTCTCCGGATTGCTTTGCAGGCGGCGCGCCCCTTCCCGGCCAGCCAGCGGCAGCCCCAAAGAGCCTCGGCGGGTGGCGGTGGGGAGGTGAGGGTCGGGTGGGCGCCAGCGGCGCAGGCTGTCAGTCAGAGGCGGGGCCAGGGCGAGTCTGGCGGGTCAGCAGTGGGGGCGTCCCGGGGCGAGACCACGATACAGCCTTCGAAGGGGGGTCCCACCCGGGTAAGAGGGGCCATCCAAACGCGCCGCCCCAAAGGCGAAGCCTGGCTCCACGTCATCTTCCATGCTCGGAGGGCTCCTGCTTTTGTGCGCGGGCTCGCCCGGCAGGTCTATAAAAGCCCCTCTTCTGCCGAGGCGAGCTTAGACCCGGCACATCGATCGGCACGCCAGCCGGGCGCAGGAGGAGCCGAAGCAGGGCCGGGCCGGGCCGGGTAGGGGGAAGAAGAGATTTGCCGCCGCGCCGGCCCCACCACTTTCCCCAGGGCCCCCCCACAAGGAAGGGGTTAGCTACGGCCCTGGGGTCACCATAAGTTGGCTGCAACTTGATAGTACTTTCCACCACCAAATACAGGCTTGCCATTCATCGGAAAGAATACAATACTCTGGGACCTTCAAACAGTTCAAACATGGGAAAATATTGTAGAAGCATATAAATGCATTCCCTTTTTTGACACGTGTTCCCTCACCATCCTAGCAATAACATGCAAAAGTGGCCACCGTACATATGCTAGTTAGGAAACTTACCTACCAAGGCACAGCTGCAAAGCTACTCAGCTGACTGTTTAAGTTCGGTAGCTACACACACAGGCACATATACACACAAATACCAAACTCAGCCAAATCTGAGGATATTTAAATTTGGTGACTGGAGCTATGAAGAGGCAAGAGACATCTTTCTATGAACCTGAAAAAGGCACTAGGTCTGAAGAAAAATGAGAAATTAAAAAAATATATGTGTGACAGACTACATTTAAAATTCTGTTTTCCTAATGCAGTAAAATCAGAGAAGGGAGGTGAACTCTGTTCTAGAATGTTGAGTTTGAGTGAGCATTTCTCTGATTGGCCGGCACCAGCTGAGGGCAATATAAAATCAGCTGTGTGCTAAGGGGAGAGTGAGTTTGTTCTGAGTTCAGCAGCAGTTACAGTTCAGTAAAGTTCAGCTAAAGAAATGGATGTCTGAAGAGTCTGACTGAAAAGTCTGTTAGACAAATTCACCTTTTGAATAAAGGGAGAGACTCCTGGTCTTAGCTGTGTTCAACTTGACCTGAGAGTCTAACATCAGCTTAAGCTGAAGTATGTTTTCACACAGATGCTAAGAACTGGGGTTTGAGATTTTGGCAAAGAGTGTCTGGATAGCCGGCTGAAACTCCCAGTCAGGCCAAAAGGAATAGGATTATATTTTCAGGGAAGAAATATAAGTCCTGTCCAGTTATATAGGGAATTGGCACTGAGGCAGTCCCTGGTCTGTAGTGAAAGGAAATGGTTATAGACTCCTCAGGGGAAAGAAGACACATTGTGATTACAGAAAAAGGGGGGAAAGGTAAAAGAGTGAGCTTTCCAGAAAACCCAAACAGTTATTAGAAAACTATATGCAGAAACATTACAACTGAAACCAAAGGACTTAGTCAACCATCGCTCACAGATAAGAACCAAGAATTTGTTAAAATAAGTTCCTTCAGCACTATCTTGTATGTTAACTGAAATACATACTGTTTTACCAACAACGTTTACCTCAGCCTTTCCAATTCCTGGCTACCCCATACTAGGATCGGACCCTGGGGGGAACCCCACCCCCAAAACACGCGCCATGCCCGGCTTCAGCACGTCACCTGGAAGTGACACAATCACGTTGGGCACGTTGGGGGCAGGGCCACAATCATCCGAGGACAATCATCCGATGTAAAATTCTATGGTTTTCCCTCGGATGATTGTGGCCCCGCCCCCACGTGTCTGACGTAATTGCGTCACTTCCAGGTGACATGATTGCAGGGCACGCACGCAAAGCGTGCACGCATGGACTCCCAGGTGAAGACTGGACTCCCCCGCTATACAACAGGTGAGGACTTGGCAACCCTACCCCATACAATCCCTGCCTAAAAATCTTAATTGTTGTTCACTCTTACACGGTCTCCAGTGCCATTTGAGAGCTGTACTCTCAAGAGCAGTTCTCAAAAGAGCTCTCTCGGCTCCACCTACCTCACAGGGTGTCTATTGTGGGGGGGGGGAAGGAGATTGTAAGCCACTTTGAGACTCCTTCAGGTAGTAACGGGCAGGGTATAAATCCAATCTTCTCCTCCTCCCCTAAAAAGAGGACTCCTGTTTTCTCCTAACAAGTTCCTGGGCTGGGCAAAAGCCAAATCAGATTGTGTCACAAGGTGGGACATTCAGATTTATAAAACCACAGATATTATCATGCTACTGGGAGCCAGTTTAGTACCTGAAAGGAACTAAGAATTTTGGCGGGAAGATCTGCATCACAGTAAAGAACAAGCAGGAGTCCATCGTAGGGTTTTTTTAAAAAAACCTAAAACGATAAAAGGAGCGCATGTAGCTTTAAACAATGGATTGTCTCAGTGGCTGTTGCTTGGCAACCATGGTATTACTGGGAGTAAAAAGGCAGGGGGAGAGGGTAGGGTCCTTTCCAAGGCTCTGTTGGCCGTTGAAGGGGGACTCATTGGGGCTTGGCCTGGCTAGGGTTGCCAACTCCAGGCTGGGAAATCCCTGGAGATAGTGTGGTGGAGTTTGAAGAGGGCAGGATTTAGGGAGGAGAGAGGCCTCAGCCAAATATAATCCCATAGAGTTCACCCTCCAAAGCAGCCATTTTCTCCAGGGGGACAGATCTCTGTTGTCTGGAGTTCAGTTGTAATTCTGGGAGCTCTGCAGGCTCCACCTGGTGGTTGGCAAACCTAGGCCTGACAACAACCACCGGGTGACTTGATACCAATGGACTTCATGACTCAACTAGGCCTGGCTGCTAATTACTATTCAGCAGCAGCCACCCTATGAAAGCCAGTGTGATGTAGTAGCTAGAGCAGCAGAATAGGGTCTGGGAGACTAGGGTTGCCAACCTCCAGGTGGGGGCTGGAGATCACCTGGAGTTACAACTGCTCTGCAGCTAACAGAGGTCAGTTCAGCTGGAGAAAACAGCTGCTTTGGAGGGTGGAGACTATGGCATATACCCTGCTGAGGTCATTTCTCAACCCCAAACCTTGCCTCCCAAGGCTCCCAACCCACCCTGGAGCTGGTAACCCTAAAGGAAGCAGGAAAAGGGCTTACAGGAAAGGGAAAGAAAAAATAGTGGGGGAGGGGGATGTACTACCATTTGAAAAGTATTCATAAGCTATTTTGTGAAGCAAAGGTAGCTACTGTAGATCTCCCTGGAATTTCTAATCAGAGATCCATTTTCATTTTAAAGGTACTTTGCCTGGAGATGTAACTGCTGAAATCCTATCTGAAACAGAGAGGGAAGATGAAACCATAATTGGTATTCATCATTGTTTTGATCTGAGTCAAATAACCTGACCTTATAATCTAACTCTCTCCTTTAGTCTTTTGAACTGATCTTTAGTGTTTGAATTGATGTTGGCACCTCAGAATCTTCCAATGAAGAAAGTCATTTCACTTAATGAAACAAAATAGTTGGTATGAGTAGGACACATTTTCCTCCATCAATTTTTATTTGGTTTCCTCTTGTATTTTCTGTCACTTTTGCCTGGCTCACTACCTGATATCCTTTCCACTGGAAATATCAGGGACTGAATTGTGCTCTTTCTACATGCAAACTATGTGCATTTCTCAGTTAAGCCATTTCTTTGCCAAGAAACCTCTGCACACCTGGCACAAAGATCTATCACTCAAGATTCTAGGGAAGGTTATAGAATATACACTCAGTTCATGGAGCATGCTCTAAAACACACATAGTGGAACTTAATATTTGATAGTGTTTGATAGCTAACGTACAATGGTGGTTTTATCTATTTTTAAGGACAACAGCACTATAGATAAGATTAGAATTTCAACAGCCAATCCATATGCAAAAGAACCTCCTCAGGAAAGCTCCTCCATTAGCATGTCACAACCTGGGAAATGCCTACAAGATAATGATCCAGCCCTACCCCACCTTCCTGAGTAGATATAAATTACCTGCCTACCATTTTTCTTCTCACATTGATACAGAGAGTACTCCATCTTTCTGTGTTATACCTCTGAGGATGCCAGTCACAGCCGCTGGCAAAACATCAGGTACTACAGTCCGGAAAATCTACAACAACTAATACTTTGGCTAGTTGCTACTGGTTTTTAGTTGTGTCTTGTCTTTACTAACATCGTAACCCACCTTGAGGCCAGTTGTGGAGAAAGCAGGCTGAAAGTGCTCTAAATAAATAATTAAAATAAAAGAAACACAAATCTTTTGTGACTGAACATAGGGAGGGTAGTGTATTTCTTGATATTATGTGAGGAGGAATACTTTTGTGGAAATATTTGTGAAAGCTGCATAAATCTAAGCACACTTACCTGGCTGTAAGCCTCATTGGGTTCGATAGGGATTCAAAGCAACCATTCATAGGATTGGGCTGCATATGAATTGTCTTTTTCACAGAAAGGGAAAACTACTAGTGCTAGAAAATAACTCACCAGCTGCCCCCCCCCCAGTGTACCCTCTAAGGATACAAGCAGAACATGTTTTCAACATTAGCTTTTATTCTCTTCATTTTATAGTGTTTTATTTTTAAGTTTCCACATCTTTTAAAAGTGAGGAGCCCATTCCCACAGGCTACATGCCGTTTAAATGAAGCACACAAACTACAGTTCAGTTATTGCTGTTCATGCTATCTATGAAGGTACATAAATCATCCCATGCTTTCAAATCAAAGAAATGCCGAGAACTCCAGTACTGAGCAAGGAGTCCTTTCCTCATGGTCCTATACCATTTTTTCAACAAAATGCACAAAAAAGTTTTGTTGGTTTGCTTTTAAAAGGAGAGTGAGAGAAAGAACCTTTACAGGTTGTGTTATAAATAATACCAGAAAGAATGAAAAGATCACATAGAACTGTAGAGAAGACTATCTTTGGCAGTTGCATTTCCACTGAAGGAAATAATTATTTCTTTGGAAGAATAAGGTCTGCTTCAGTTTTATGAAGCCAATTGGCTAATTTTTCATTTCTGGGACATTAATTTTAATTTCTCTCTGTATGTGCATGGCATTGTACAGAGATGCCTTGCCTTGCCTTACCTTGCCTTCCTGAAAGAAGAGGTGTCTCCTGAGGCTATATATATTTTATTCCTCCCCCCCCCAATTAATTAAATCAGAGTTATTCATGGAACTGATTCTAGTTCTCATCCCAGGATGCCCTGAACTTGGGGCACTTTCACACCAGCATGGATTCACAAACCATGGTTTGATAAAGAATGCAGAAGTGCAAAGAAACTTCTTAATGCAAATTATTCAAGATACAGATGCAACCCAGGGGCAGTATCTCTAACAGCTTTAAAACATCTAAAAGTCCAGTATAAGGCCCTTATCAAAAAGAAGAAACAGGAAGACATTAAACTGTCGTGGGAGGAACTTAGTAAGGCAGTAAAGGAAAAGAACTCAGCACGGTTCTGGCAACTGGTCTCTGGTCTGTCAGACAGGTCTGTAAATATTCTAGGCAATCCTATCTCTCCTGGGACCTGGGAAACCCACTTTAGGAATCTGTATAAGGAAATAATCATAAGACCTTCTAATTCTAGGGAAACTGACAATCTCCCAAACTGGCCCCCCATTAGGGTTGCCAAGTTGCTTTCTCTTACCGGTGGGGGAGCCTCTCCAGTCTCTGGGAGCTCTTTGTTGGTGTGTGTGTGTGCGCGCTGCCAGCACATAACCAGAAGTGACGCACGACGTCGATCACGTTGCGGGTGTGGCCCCGATCGTTATTGATGTGGTTGCATCACCTCCGTTGACGCAGCCACACTACGCTTCGGGGGGCGGAGTTCCCCCCAGGGCTCGATTCTGCGGTGGCGGCAGTCAGGCCTCCGAAGTGGGGGTTTACCCGCCCCCACTTGGCAGCCTTACCCCCCGTAGATCACTCAGAGGTGAAACAGCTTATCAATACCCTGAAGCCTGGTAAAGCACCTGGTCTTGATTTAATTCTCTCAGAGCTGATTAAAAAGAATGCAGAATGGTGGGTTCCGATTTTCGCATCCCTATTTACACTAATTGATCAAACAGGGAGAATACCTAAGGACTGGAGAGTAGCAATCATCAGCCCATTTTACAAAAAAGGCAATAAAGAAGACCCAAACAACTACAGGCCAATTAGTCTGTTAAGCATAGTGAGTAAATTGTATGTGAGACATCTCCTATGGAAATTCAGGGAATGGTTGGAAAACAACTCTTGTCTGGCAGATGAGCTGGCCTGCTTTAGAGAGGGGTGTGCTACCTTAGATCAATGTATGATATTGGACCATCTGATTGCTAAATATTCCTCCAACTCAAATGTGTCTCTTTTTGCTGTCTTTTTGGACCTAAAATCAGCTTTTGACAGTCTCTAGAACTATTCTATGGGACAAATTAAGAGCTTCAAGTATTGATAGAAGGTTACTATTTCTTATTCAGGCCCTTCATGACAACACATTCATAAGGGTTAGGTACTCCCCCCAGGGTCACCTGACAAATCCTATTAAAGTTGAGAAAGGAGTTAAACAAGGTTGCCTTTTGGCACCACTTCTCTTTAACTTTTATATCAATTATGTGGTAGCCTATTTAAGCAGGCCTGAGTTCCATCCTCCAAAGCTAGGCAACAGACACATAGGGGTGTTCTTATATGCAGACGATGCTGTCCTACTTGCAAGGACCCCCATTGGTCTCAGGAGAGCCGTGAGTTCTTTTGCCCAATATTGCCACAATAACAACTTAGAGGTCAACTATTCAAAAACTAAAGTAATGGCCTTTACTAAAAGATCCCCCAAAACTTTTCATTGGCACTTAAATTCGGTTCCCATTGAACAAGTCACCTGTTTCAAATATCTGGGAGTTAACTTCCAGGCAAA
>NW_015174899.1:247748-332147 GCF_001447785.1 Gekko japonicus
AGGCTATAGAGGAGAAACTCCCTTATTTTGGCCTCACAAAACAATATCTGTGTTCCCTTGCCTATGACAAAGCTAGAGAATTGATAAAACAGAGGATTACGGATATTGATAGGCAGAACGATACAAGCAGAACAGAGAAATGGCACACACTTCTTGATTCCATCAACAGAGTAACTCCTATGGCCTATTTTTACCATCTGTCAAACCACGAATATAGGAGAACATTTACACTTATGTGCTAGTACAAGAAAATCCCATTTGAGGAACACATATGCCCCTGCTGTAATGTAGGCATTGAAATCTAGAACATGTTATGTTTGACTGTGAGGCCTATGATAATCTCCGGAAATCTCTTCCATTCCCCAAGTTCTTATCTCTTACCAGCAGGCAAAGAGCTCGTATTATGAAAAATCTCCTTGCAGATAGGCACTCAGAGGTAACACACCAAGTGGCTAGATTTGGATGGAGTGCTTTAAGAATGAGAAAATCATAATAACGCAGCAAGTTAAATGTTAATTGTTTTATTGTTAACCGTCTACCTCCTAAGAAATTTATAATGTATTTTATAATGTTTTACTGTTCTATTAAGTCTTTTTACCTTTAATCATAGGTGTTTTTACTACTAAGTTTGTAGTGTTTTCAAATGTCAATTGCTGGCTTCGGCCATAAATAAAACTAAAACTTGCCACACCAGCATGGAAATGTTGGTAAGGAATTTATTATGTATTTTATAATGTTTTACTGTTCTATTAAGTCTTTTTACCTTTAATCATAGGTGTTTTTACTACTAAGTTTGTAGTGTTTTCAAATGTCAATTGCTGGCTTCGGCCATAAATAAAACTAAAACTTGCCACACCAGCATGGAAATGTTGGGGGGATCCACCAGGGGTTTATGAGCTTCATAGAGATAATTTGGCTTCTTTGATTTAGAGAACTCTGAAGCTAGCAGGATTGGGAAGGCAAAGGCACCAGAAATGGCAAAGTAGAAGAAAGATTGATAATATCATAGCAAAGGTCCATGTGATGGTACCAGTCCACGTGATTATAATACACCTCATAATCCAGACAGATTGACTGTAACATGAGGAAATGTCTTCCATGCATTCACATGTAAGTACTGTGAGGGACCAAGGCCCACTGTTCTCAGTGGAGTTATTTGCACATAGGGATACACAGTAATATAGCCTTGCATTCACACAATAATTGGATGGGTAGAAAACTGGCTGAGACCTGGTGCCTTCAGCACCACTTAGAAAAGAACAGACTACAAACTACAATGGCTAGTAGTTGAAAAGTAGGTAGGGTTGCCAACACCAGCTTGGAAAATTCTTGGAGATTTGAGAGTGGTGCCTGGGTAGAGCAGAGTTTGTGGAGGAGAGGGAGGTGATGCCATAGAATCTGACCTGTGGCTGTTTTCTTCAGGGAAACTGATCTCTGTACTCTGGAAATCAATTGTAATTCCAACTGATCTCTGTGGTCTGGAAATCAATTGTAATTCTAGTAGAACTAGCCATAGTGACTGAAGGGAACCTCCATATCCAGAGGCAGTAAAGCTCTGAATACCAGCACCAGGAGGCAACACCAGAGGAAGGCCTTGGACTCTATATCCTGTTGTTTGACTTCCAGAGAAACTGGTTGGCCACTGTCTGTGACAGGATGCTGGGCTGGATGGACCACTGCTCTGATCCAGCAGGGGTCTTCTCAGGCTCGTAGCTACAGTGGGGCATTTTGGGACCCTGCCCCCTTAATTAAAAGCCCCACCCCACAAATATCCATGCCAGAAACCTTATTTTTTAGGAGAGACCCCCCACACTGGCAGTGTGCTGGCAGTGGCCAGGCAGTGGCCAGGATGACAGTGCCATGGTTTGTCCTTGGGCTTCCCTCTCCCTCCCACTGTGGAATTTGGGGGGCATCATGGGACCCGAGAAGAGACAGCTCAGAGGGCATTTAATTGCCTTTTGAGTTCCCTTCCACAAGGAATTTAATTTGTGTGTTTCCCAAAGGCTCATGGGAATGCTTTCAAAAGACTCACCGTGACCTAGGTGGTACACAGCAGGACTGGGCTAGCAGAGAGGGGGATTGTTGGAGATGTATTGAAGGTACCACTCTTGAGTGCCCTTCTATGCTTTCTTGCCCTGTGGAACTTAAAAGAAATTTAAATGCCTTCTGAAGGCAATTAAATGTCCTCTGAACTGTTTTCCCCTAGGAATTGACATACTCGCTGCCCTGTCTCTTGAAAGGAAGGGCTAGAAACAGACTTGGAGCCTCCCCCTTTAAAAGCAGGCATTCAGATTAATTCAATTAGCTATAATTTAACTGCCCCCTTAAAGATTTAAATACCCCTGAACAAAAAAATCATGGCTATAGGCCTGGTTTTCTTATGTTCTTAATTTTAGGCACTACCCCGATGTTAGTAACCGTAGCAGAGGAGCAGGGCCGGCTCACCCACTAGGCAAACTAGGCATTCGCCTAGAGCACGGGCCGGCCATTAGGGCGCAGGAGGAGAGGCAGGGGTAGTCCACAGGAGCCTGGCATGCTCCTGGCACTGGGAGCCAGAGGAGCGCCCTCTCCATGAAGCTAGGCACCGTGCGCCCCCTCAAGCCAGCCAGCCAGCTGTGGTGCCACGCTGCCAGGAAGTGCCAAGGTCCACCCTCCGAGGTCTCCACTCCACCTCCCATACCCGCCCACCTTTCTCCGCCCACCTTTCTGCCTCCCTACCCTCCTTCCCGTGCCGCAGTCGGTGCCCCAGGGGGGGCCTCGGAGCCGATATCTCGCCTGGCTCGGGCTCAGAGAAGCCGCCCAAGCAGCAGCAGCAACAGCAGCAGCCTTTCCCTAGATTGCACTGGCTGGGCAGAGGGGGGTGGGCCCCAAGTCCTGGCTGTGCACGGTGGTGGCAATGGGGCTGGGCAGCCGGAGCGGTGGTGGAGTGCATGGGTGGCCACCTCTTGCTGCTGCTGCTTGCCCTAATGGTGGTGCTGCTGCTAGGTGCCGCAGGTAAGGACCGAGATGGGGCTGGCCACCGGCATCCCCTCCGCTGCCCTCCCTCCATGCTGGGCACCCTGTCAACTCAGGCTCTGCAGCACTGCCCCAGCAGAGGAGGAGGAGGCGTGGTGGGTGCTTCAACAGCAAGGCCCAGGGAGTGGGTGGCAAAGCCAAGCTCCGCCCCAAGGTGCCGCACGCCAGTTGGGAGGTCTCCAGTCCCCACTGGGAGGTTGGCATCTGCGCTCGCCTAGGGTGCAGGAACACCTCGGGCTGGCCCTGCAGAGGAGCTACTGCCAAGATTAGATTAAGAGGAAGTAGATTTGGAGGAAGCTGTCTTTGTAAATTAACCACCCCTGAAAACAAATGAGACAAACAACAATGTATATAGTAACTGTATAAAATTGTACAAAGTTTTAATCCAATGGCACCTTTAAGACCAACAAAGTTGGACAAGGCACTTTGCAGCTCACATTTTTTTGTGCACTACATTACCCTCAGTTTTTTGGTGGGTAAAAACATGTTGTAAAGCCATGGATCTCAAACACTGGGTAGTTGTCAAAAACATGGAGGAATATACTCAATAGACCCTGAGTTTTGCTAGCTACATAATTTTCCAAACAGAAATTGGCATAATATCATGTTTCTTTTCCTTTAGGTACAATGGACCATCTTGCACTGAGAAGGACTCTAATGGACATATTTTGTATTTGTTAATTTTGTTTGGATGTCCTGAATCCACTAGTGGAGACTGAACTGGCAGAAGGATGTGACTTACCGGAGTAACAAGTGGTTTGCCAAGGAATTTTTTGCTGATTAGTGTGTAACTTGAACTGTTCAGAGAAGCATGCTTTGAGGGCTAATGTAGTCAAAGAAAGTTTTGCCATCTACAACTGCTGTCATCTGAATTTTAAAATGAATACACCATTGGTTCCAAACAAGTCGTGCTACAATCTAATACAGGACAATAGAAATGAGATGAAAAATAACAATGAAAACACAGTGACTATAGGAGACACAAATGCCAATCAAATAACCTCAGAGGTTAGAACCCCTGGAAGGAAGGTGGGGACCAATGATTTGGCAGGAGAAACTCGCTTGAACATTGGCAAACCAGAAAATAACACACAACTCGATTCAGAGAGGAACAGACTTCAGGATACTACTGGTGTGTCAGAGGTGAGACTGCCCACTACCACCAACAGGGAACTACATAAGGATTATAGAGCCGATGGGGCTAAGGACATGTCAAAGATAGTCCCTATTAGCCGGGGACATAGTTTGTCCAATTTGAGGATTAACACAAATGATACATTTTCAGTGGTTCTTTCAAAAAGTGATGCTGATCTCATTCAGCATGTTTCAAAGGACAGAATGCCCAGAAGGATTGAGCCTGAAGGGATAAAACGTCTTTCCTTGGGAAGGTCAAGGAAACTTACGGCTAAAACAGAAGCTTTTGGAAGAGAATTTGTTGGCCGTGTATCAGGTAAGCGTTTGCTTTCTGCATCTCTGGATTCCATCGACACTTCACATCATTTGACTGGAGATACTGAAACATCTCAGAAAGCATCAGTGGACCATTTTTTAGGTATGGCCTCAGATGGAAATATCATGCGTTATTCTAAATCTACCTCGGAAACAAAGAAAATAAATGTTTCTGCAACACAAATGAGTGTGGACAGTGCACCAAATTTCATCAAACAAAGCACATCACATCCTTCTCATGCAGATCAGCATTTAACTGTTAAGTCCAATGATATTTGGAGCAGATCAGAAGCACAATTAGATCATAAGGCTGATAGGAGAGGGAAATGGGAGTTGAAGAGTCCTCTGTCTTCACAGCCTAGGAGTCTTTGTCAGCAAAAAATGGACAGGGTTATAATGGCCGAGTTTCTTAGATGTCAAAGGGAAGAAAATAATGTGGTGCAGTATAAAAAGGATTATGAGGCTGAAGTACACAAAGTGAAGTCCCTTCACTCGCAAGATGATGATCCGTACTCAAAGGAGGTGGTTGACTCCATGAATGACAGATCATTACGTGGTAATAACTATTCTAGTTTAGGAAGAGGAAGTAGCCATAGTGAGAGTGAGGCAGTGAATCAAGTTAGGGAGAAATATGTAGTTGAAAAGGAGGCAGATGCTGCGTTCTGTCTTACTGATGAGAACAAACCCAGTAGCAAACTGACACCAACAAGAAACGAAAACATGCATGACACTGATTCAAGTTGTTCTCAAGCAGTTGGTGGGCATATGTCTTTTGTACATAGCATTAATCCACCTGACGGCAAACATTTGAATGATAATGAGAGTAAGCTGATGCTAATCAAAGAGAACAGCGAACACTTTGCTGGGCCTGCCTCTGATCTCCCGGAACAACCAGAAATGCTCGATACAGAAAGTGAATTAGATGAACATTCCAACATCCAGGACAATGGTTTAGAAACTGCAAGCTTTTCAGTTCAGGGCAAGAAGACACTTATGAAGAAACACATATCAAATGACCTCCTGGAGAGCTGTAATGTATCCTCGAGAACAGATACCTTTGTATGTGCCCCAACTCCTTTGCGCCCTGTAGCAACTGTGAACTCTAATACTCACCCCACACTATCCAATGGCAATTTGAAAAATCTTTATGCACTTCATGTTGACAAGCTGTCACCCACCGCAGTCCTACCTCCCTTTGATGGTACACAGTTGTTAAGCCTATCCGCAAAAGTGCCTAATAAGACTGCCTGCAATAGCAGCATCCCTAAGCCAATCCTTGTAAATTCCAATGACCCCCATCCATCTAAGAGCGATGGAATCCATTCAAACTGTATTGAAAAGCCGGAAGAAAATGTTGAGACAAAGCCAGACGTCCCCAAACCCAAACACGTGAGACCTAAAATCATCACTTACATCAGAAGAAACCCCCAAGCTATCAGCCAGCTTGACCATTCATTCACCACATCTGGATTACCCTATGGGCCACCAGGCTGTGGTGTGCCAGTCACAAAGGAATCAAATAACTCGAATGATGGAGAGATTAAGCCAGCTAACATGCTCTATGACAAGTTTAAACCTGACCTGCAGAAACCTCGGATTTACAGTTCTGGACTCATGGTGTCTGGCATTAAATCCTCTGGCCACCATTTCAGTCAAATGGGTGAAAAGTTTCTACAAGAGGTAAGACTCAGCCATGTATGATCTTTGCATTCGTCCACTGGCTTTTCCAGTGGAAAATAAAGTACATGAGTGTGAGGAGGGGGGGAGCACAAGACATTTGGATAACTGAATGTGTGTGTTTAATAATGCAGTGTTACATTGGCATGGGATATGGAGAACAAAATGGTTCTAATATAGACCACTTTCTTAAATTTCTCCTTTCTCCTATACCTTCCTTTCCTTTTTAAAAAAGGGGGAAAAGAAAATGGCCAATAATCTTTATCTGCTTGATTTTAGAATACTACATGGCTTTTATTTTTTTTTAATGAATGTAATCCATTTTACCATGGCTGCTGAAGAGGGACCCTCTCGTCATCAGTGCTAGCTGTGTTGGAGGAGACTGAATGAATCCTACAATCACAAACACCCCATAACGTACTCCTCCAAGGAATCTTTCCCAGCTGGTTCACCCTGTTCCTAGGGACCCCTCACTCATGCTCTTCTCCCATGACAGAAAAGCACTGTAAGCTGGTCTAGTGTAATTAGGTTTGCCAACCTCCAAGTGGGGCCTGGAGATCTCCCACTATTGCAATTGATCTACCGATGTTCCCCTGGAGAAAATGGTTGCTTTAGAGGCTAGAGTCTACGGCACTGTACCCTGCTGAAGCCCCTCCCTTCCCCAACTGCACCCTCCCCAGGCTCTGTACCCAAAATCTCCAGGTATTCTCCCCACCTCCGAAGCCCACAAGCCTAGCTGCAATCATGTAAATTAATTTTTGAGGAAGTGGTCTGTGCCACATTTTAGTCTTTGCAGAAGTTGTGTTAACATTAGGGTTGCCAAGTGTATCTTCGCCAGGAGCAGGGGACTCCCGGCCAGCGTCTTGTGCATGCGCACGCGCACAAAGCGTGTGCGCACCGCACACACGTCACCCGGAAGTGACGGGAGGACACCAGGCACGCTGGGGGTGGGGCCACGGCCATACAAGGGAAAACCATAGAGTTTTTCCTTGTATGGCCGTGGCCCCGCCCCCAACGTGCCCGGCATGTCCACGTCACTTCCGGGTGACGTGCACGTCGGGGTGGAGTTCCCCCCGGGGGCCGATCCAGCGCCGCCAGGGAACGGGCCTCTGGGGCAGGGGTTTCCCCGCCCCCCATGGGGACTTGGGATCCCTAGTTAACATGAATTAATGCTAACCCTGCTAGATTGCTGCAGCAGTTATGTAAAAGCATTTACATTATCTACAGATGCTTTCTGTACAGAATGTATCTTCAAATTTTCTACAAAAGATTAAAAGCCAGTAAAATAATGGCAGGAGATCCTGTAGTTCTAGTTTAAGGGCAGAAATAATATTTCTCTTGGCAATAGACCAAGGGACATGTTAAAGGAAAAAGTCTGGGTCATGTTCGAATGAACTGTCACAGAACTTCTGGGCCAGTCTTAAGTGAGGAATTCATGGCCAGGACCCAAAGTGCCCTGTGTTCTTTGTCTCATGCACGTTGCAAGGTTTTTGCCCAACACCAACTTCTTGCTCCTTTCTTAAAGCTTGTTCTGGAGGCAACAAAGATCTTCTGGAGCCTGGAGCATGTTTAATATGTCATAAGGACCTACATACAGCCTGATCAGGAAACCAGTCGCTTCCTTGTGTATCAGAGAAATTATTTGTGCATGTGCAAAGAACTCTTTGGACTGTGGCACATAAAACACCTGTCTGTGTAGATTTGGATCCCTGGGGGACATGTAATAGCTGATTGTCACATGACCTCTGTAACTGTGCAAGGGGACTTTTAATATTGATGCAGCTCATTGTAGCCCCTGCTATATCCAGTAAAGCACATGAGAGTTTGCACTGTCAGACTCAACCTTAGAGTTGCCAGGCCACAGCCAGCAACCCCCAGGAGGAATTGGAGGCAGGGCCTACCAGCATTGTGGCCCTGCATATTTATATAACTCCTGGTAAAAACAGGAAGTGACGTTGGTAGATGCTCTTGTACTTACAAATGCTAGATTGTATCACCGCTGTGACGTAAGTGCGCCAGTGTGATGCTGGTGCACAATCCATTTTCTCCTGCCGTTTCCTGAGTCAGGATGTTGGTAGGCCTGGCATCCCTAACTTTCATCCTTAGAGAAGTTTCTTGATGACTAATTACTGCATGGCTTTCAGTTATCATCATCAAGTTGTTTTCAGGGCTAGTCTTTGGTGTAATTAAGGTTGCCAAGTCCAGGTTGGGAAATTTATGGAGATCTGGGGGCAAAGCCTGGGAAGGGTGGGTTTGAGGAGGGGATGAACCTCAGTAGAACATAATGCCATAGAATCCACCCTGCAAAGCATCCATTTTTCTCCAGAGGAAATAATCTCTGTATTCTGGCTAGTTGTAATTCTGAGAGATCTCCAGCCTCAACCAGGAGGTTGGCAACCTGTGTTGTAATGGATTTTAGAGGGGTCCTTCAGAGTCTCCATAGAACTGAACCCAGCCTGTTAGAATGAAACCAAATTGTGCATTTAATATATTCAATTTGGGCCAAGAGGCACTAATTCCTGGATTGCCAACCTCCTCAAATTAAAACAACTACTACCACCACCAGTGTATATACTGGCATTTTTATTGTATCAATGTAAGGCAAGGCACATATTCTATTTTGATCAAAGAACAACCTAGTTGCCACAACAAGCTAAATGTCTGTTGAATCTGGTAATTTCTCTAGACTGTAATGAACCAAGAGGAATCAAATCCAATAACAAAGAATGAAATCAAAAAGAAACAAAAATGGTAATGTTGGCTGATCCTTGTATTGTATGAGGTGAAACTTAATTCTGAGTAAATGTGCTGCACATATGGAATGAAGAGAAGAAAGAAATCATTTATCCAATATGTGTTAAAATATTTTTCCCCAGACAGTTAAATGCTTGATTTTTAAAAACAACAACACAATTTTCTGCTAAACAACATTTATTCCCTTTAAAATATTTAGTTAAGATTCATCCTTGAAGTTAGAGAAACCGTTTTCTATTTCCATGAGCTTCTCTACTGTGCTACCTACAAAAGATAAAAAGCAAGCAAGCTTGCAGCATTGCATAGATAAGCCAAGCTGATTAAAAATGCATTAACTCTGTATTTGCAGAATCCCTTTCTAGTTTTAAAAAGAATTTACTGTTGCGGCATTCATATCCGATACAGCAGGATTATTCAGAGTGTATGAAGAATTCTGGGCAAAGTATGTTAATTGGAGGAAAAAAATTAGTTGGATATACTTTTTGGAAAGAATTTCTAGAATGAATTCAGCAGCTGTGAATTTAAAGACAAGCAAAAAGATCTTTCAAAGTGAAATAATTTCATTCATGCATGCATTCATTGACTAGTCTACTAATATAACAAAATGTAATTGACCTTTCAGATAATTTATAAAATTGAGTACCCCCAAAAAATGGTTGCTAATTTTATTTAGATATAATCAACTTTTAAAGGGCTAAAATTAATGGTTGAACATTTGAACATGAAACAGAGATTAAAATACAGATGTTAGGTCCAGATAAAGTTTTCCATATATTTTCTTGTGTATCGCACGTGAAAATAATGGGGATGAAACCCCATGCTATGATTCCTTTTGAGTAAGATGGCTCCAGTGTAGGTTTGCCAAGCAAGCAGTGCCTGGCAACTGGAGGGAGGGGCTGTGGGTGAGGATATGGGGGAGCATGCAACACTGGTTGCAGCATCACATTACTTTTAATAAAAAACCAGAAATGCTAGGAATTGCTAGAAACTCTGTGGTTTTATCATAGAGTTTCCAGCGATTCCTAGAGTTTCACAGGATTTTAAAAAAATCTTCCACTGCTGCTCTGAGTAGTGGTCAATAATGGGAGTGGAAAGCAGGGGATCTCCCACTCCGACTGCTCCGATGATTCCACACACTGAGTTACCTCACAAGGAGTGAGTGGGCATGTGGGCTGGCCCACCCCCACTTCAGCACAATACCTATCATATGCAAGCCCCTTTCCTGTGATCAGCAACATTCTGAGGGGAGCCAGTGTGGTGTAGTCTGGAGAACTGGGGTCGATTCTGCCCTTCTCTACTTGAAGCCGGGCTAGGTGACCTTGGGTCAGTCACAGTTCTCCCAGTCCCCCCCCCCAATAAGCCTAGCTTGCTGCACAATGTGAAAAAAGAGCTAGAGCTTTAGGCTGCCAGACAGTCCTAGGATCTCCTGGCTATAACACATACTTGAATTTAGCTGTGACTATCTAAGGGGTTATACCTGCTTTCAGTTTGCATATATATTCTTGAAAATACACTAACATAGCACATTGGTGTGTTGTGATTTTAACAGCAAAGTTAATGAACTATTCTAGGTTGTCATGCATTTTCAGCTCCTGGCAAGTGTTTTGATTAATTTTTAAAATAAATTTATCTCTGGCTTCACAGCTGTTTTTTGTTAACATCAAGATGAAAATCTCAAAACTGATTAGTGAGATAATGGCTTGATGAACATGTATAGTTTAAATAGGAATTCAGCACCAACTTTAAACACTGTCCTAGCAAACTGAAAGGTATGTTACTTTTTTGAACCCAAGGGCACACCCTGATCCTACCTACATATGTTTGTCTATTTTAATTTATTGGATTTCTATCCCATCTTTTCACACAAGTGCTCAAGATATCTCATATGCAGTTCCTCATACTGTACAATAGTTGCTTACAGCACATAATATCACTTGGTGGGAAGCATATGGAAGTCAGAGCAGGACTATCAAGGGGGAGAGGTGTGTAGATTCAATCCCATTTGCCCCTTGTGGCAGCATCCTGGCAACAGACAAAGTAATAGCTCCTTGATGCAAAAGGATGTAGAATTATTTGAGGCAGTTTACTTTGCTGTAGATTTCAGTGTTGTTCTGGAAACTTAGACAAGAGGAAACTCAGGTATCCATCACTGGCCAGAAGTTGAGGACTACTTGGAGGACATCTAGAGGTGGTTTCAGGTTTGGAAGGACTGATAAAAATAACTTTACACAACTTTTCCTCATGCACATGTATGCATATTCATGTGCATGTCCAAACATACATTAGGCCTCCCATTTATCCACCCAGGGTGGGGGACTACCTGCCCCTAGCCCCAGTTTTCCACTCATGAGGAATTGAGGAGTGGGAGAAAAAATGGCCTCCGCATAGTTATGCTCTAAGAATTTCCTCTAGTCTGTATGGTAAAGACCATAGATACTAGAGGTGGCAACTTGGAGCATCACCTGGAGGTGACATCACATCCTCCCCAAACTCCACCCTTCCCAGGCACTGCCCCCCAAATTTCCCATCATTTGCCAATGCAAGGTTGGGAACCCTAACAATGCATATACTGTTCTTTCTCCTGAAGGAGAGAATGAAGCACAACTGATGACTCCTTGGTGGTGATGGAAACTGCTATCAAGTCACAGCTGACCCATGGTGACCCTGTAGGGTTTTCAAGAGACATTCAGAGGTGGTTTTCCATTGCCTGCCTCTGCATAGCAACCTGTAGACGTCCTTGGTGGTCTCCCAACCGAATACTAATCAGAGCTAACCCTACTTAGCTTCCAAGATCTGATGAGATTGTGCTAACCTGGGCCATTCAGAGGCGGCGACTCATTAGTACTTCTGTAAGGCCCAACTGCAATGACAGACTGCCTTGGAGATAATTTGATCAAAAATCATGCTATAATAAATAAATAGACGTGGCATGGCTGAAAGCTGCACATGACTCCATCTTGCAGTGCTGCTGGATCTTTTTAATTGATAGGGGTTTACTGACATCAGAGGTCATTTCGGGGGGGATCGCGGGGGAATGCAGTTCCCCCGGGTGAGGTGCAGGGGGCGGGGCACATGATGAAGCCCCGCCCCCTGCTTCCGGCCGCCCCGCTTCCAGCCCTCATTCAGCCAGGAGGAGGCAGGAGAAGAGGGAGGGTAAGTTGCTTCCTCCCCGCCTCTCCCCACCCCTGCCTGCCTGGGGCCAGGGAGGGCCTTCGCGGGGCTTCCTTGCACTCCTGCTGGCCTTGCAGGTCCACCGCCAGGCCCCTGATATCAGGGGGTGTGGCATATGCTAATGAGTTATGCTAATGAGTTCCCCTAGCTCTTTTTCTACGAAATGACCCCTGACTGACATGCATACATTTCCCAATACTGAAGAGAAGGGGATAGCATCAGTACCCTGCAGGACTCTCTATCAATACATACATCCTAGCATGTTCATACATAGAGCTGAATCATGATGACTGCTTTCAGTGGCAGCTTTAGGATTTGAAGTGAGTTTTGAACTAATAATGACCCGAGGAATGCCAGCAATCTACATATCACCCTTCAACACCAGTAAAAAGAGATTATTGGAAAGGACCAACCTCATCAGCCATGTGCTACTAGGCCTGGGTGACTCAGGAGATTGCCCTCAGCTTCACAGGAAATGAGTCCAAAGGGTATTTTCAAACACAGGTGCCTAATGCTCTAGGTATACAGTTTGATTATATAAATTCAATGCCACTGCTAACAGCATGTTCATAAAAACACTGGGCGTGATCCAGACAAAGCTATGCAATTTTACATTTCACTGACTTTACTGGGATAGAATTAAGTACTCTGTCACTGAAACCAAATACAACATAGAAGTACTTTAATTGTGCTGGATTGTCCACAGTACTTGAATGTAAGAATGGCCTTGAATCAGTTGGGTTTTCTTTTGAGTCATGTGTTTAGGATAGCCCTAAGAACATGCTCGTAAAATAAACTTTGCAGTTTGCATATTGTGGCATATTTATATGTGAAATCGAATCCCAGTGTATCTTGGGGTAGAAAAATGTTCCTCCCTCCCAGATCACCTGTTTGTGGTAGCAGAGGACATTGTGCTTCAGAATACCCTAACTCCCTGAACCTGAAAACATCTAATTGTAATGATTTCTACTATTACCTGCACCTCAGGTAATTTTGTACTGTAAGAACGTATCTCTCTATGGTGAGGTAAATATTCTTAAAGTTATCAGTAGAGGTCATCAGGTTACCAGAAAGGGATGTATCTGGAGTACCTAACATGTTCCCCTAGATTGTGTTGTTTTGAAGGGGAAGATATGGGATGGGGTTTTTTATTCCGAGATATTTTGAGTAGGAGTAACAAAGTACCCATGGCAAAAGATAAATACATTTCTGGGATTGTTTTAACTTAGATGAGGGGTTTTTTTTAGAACTGCTTCTCTATGCATTCTGCCAAAAAAAGTGCAGCAGGGGTGGAAATTCACCTTCAGCTGCATTATTTTACTCTATATAAATTTGAGACTATACATTTTGCATGGTTAGTATTTTATTGTGTAGATTTTGCTTTTCTGTTGCTTGGTGGAATGGGATGGTACACGAAGGTATTAATTAATCATTCAGACAAGTGCAAATTTATTCAGGATCACATATACCCAGGAAGCTTAATTCATTTGTTCTACATTGAGAAATGTATTCATAAATTATTGTATATCACTGTTCATTTATTACTCATTAATCATACCATCTCAGTCTCCAGTAGTATTATCCAGATGCTTAACAGTAAATGTTTTCTTATTTGTCTTCTTAAAACATTGAGTGATGAGCACACTAGAATAGGCTTCCTTTGTTTATCCTGCAATTAAAAATAGTTAATTAATTTCACTGGTTCAGTTTCCTTTCCTGGTATCCTACATAATGAAAGGCATGTCACAATGAACAAGTTGTTGTCAGGATAAAATGGAGGAGAGGAGAATGATGTAAGTAGAGTTGCCAGGTCCCCTCTGGGGACTGACAGGGCATGGGGGGGTACAGTGGCCAGATCCTGGTTGGGAAACTCCTGGAGATTTGGGGATGGAGCCTGGGGAGCACAGGGACCTCAGTGGGGTACAATGCCATAAAGTCCACCCTCCAAAGCATCTATTTTCTCCAGGGGGACTGAACTCTGTAGTCTGGAGAACAACAGTAATTCCGGGGGATCCTCAGGTCCCACCTGGAGGCTGGCATCCCTAAGCCACTTAGGGTCCCGATCGAGGGCGGGGGGCGAAAGACAGGTTATAAATGAAGAAAAAAAATAATTAAAATGGATGGCTGCTGTTTGACATTAGGGTATGAAAACTAGGGTTACAGTGCAATGTTAAGAACACTTTCCTGGGAGTAAGCCCCACTGAATAGACTTAAGTAGGATTCTGACTGCATCTGTTTAGGGTTGCACTGGAAGGCCACCATATTGTTACAGAGATCATCACATTTTTCTTTCTGCTTTGCACAAAACCCAGACTAATGATCAGTCTGGGAAACATTAGCTCAGTTCTTATAAGCAGTGACGTGACCCATATATTTTAGATCTCAGAATTATCTTTTTGCAGTTAACATTTCTTGCATTCTCATGTAGGTTGGGGAAAGGCCCGTGAAAGAAGAATTTTGCCCTCCACCATATGCCCATTATGAGGTACCTCCAAGCTTTTATCGTTCAGCCATGATACTTAAGCCCCAGTTGGGCCTGGGGGCAGTTTCCAGGCTGCCATCTGCAAAAAGTAGGATTTTGATCGCCAGTCAAAGGTCTTCTGCAAGCTGCATCCATCAACAAGGTCCAATAACGAGCTCTCCCACACTTTTCCATCCTGATGCTACAGGTAATCAATGTCATTGCCTTACTTTGAATAATATTTTAATTTAATTTATTTGAATGGTGTTTTGCATTTTGGAACATTTTTCTGGTTCAACTTGTGTTATCGTGATTGAGGTTAGTTACCAATCATCGTTCAACTTGTGTTATCGTGATTGAGGTTTCCCCAATAGTTACCAATCACTCAACCATGCCACCTCGATCTGAAAACACTCTGAGTATTTAGAATTCCACTCTCTTGGTAGCAATAGGAACTTCCCCTAATATGTCCAGTATTGAAAGTAATTATAAAATTATTCAGTAGAATGGTTTGGATCGAATGCTTCCATGAATGGAGTGAGTTCATGAAAGCTAGTGTTACTGCTATGTCAATTTCCCCAGGATCTCTTTATCTTCTTCTTGACTAGGCAGCCCTTTTCTTTCTTTGTTTTTGTCTGTCCCACTCAGTTGTTTAAATGTATATAGATCTGTGCTGACCCAGTCTAGGGATCTAAGGGACCAACTAAAATCCTTCTTTATTTTTTGGTCAATAATAGCACATGAGAGGCTGATGGTAATTCAAAATTAACAAACTATTTTATTATACTTATTAGGAGAAATGGTCAAATAGGTATCAGTTTTAGGACATAGGAGGTGAACAGCCAACAGGAATGAGGTAACTGTGTATAAATATAAGCAATAAGTAGTTTGTCACAAACACAAACAGGTTTTTAAACACTGAGCAGAGATTTCTTAGCAGTCTCTGCTTAAAAAGCACTTAAAAAGTTGGTGAAGGCAGGAATATTCATCCATTCTTAATCACTTGATAGGGATCACCCCCTTCTCCAGGAGCTATTCCCCTCAGACTGAATAGGGATCACCCCCTTTTACTAGGAGTTATTTCCCTCAGGGTTGAATGGGGATCCTTCTTAACCCTCTCACTCTCTTAACCTTCCTTCCCAGTCAACTCTCATTTCTTAACTTCCACTTCTTACTGACACTCTTAACCGTATGATTCTGTTTGAATCCCCTGTCACTCAAGGTTCTCATACTGGTTTAAATCATTAACCATTTACTGTCCATCACAATATTGATTGTGACCTGAACTGTATCAAGAGGTAGCTTGGAAGACTTGTGCTTTAAATAAAACTTAATTCTTGGTAGGATTGAATCTCATTGTTGTGGCAAAAGAACCTGTTTATACTGTGTGGGAAATATGAACAATGTACAAAGATTGTCAATGTAGTACATTTATATCAGTTCAAAATTTGCTTTTTCCCTTCCCCCAGGAGCTCCCTGTGTCCCTTGAAGAGCTGATAATAAGAGTCAAACAGGGCCCCTCTTGCATGCTATGCCATACAACATGGGAGGTTACCAGTAAGAAGGAGGTATCAGCTGAAATATCCCTTAGGGGACATCTAGGAGAAGGTAGTAAAAAAAACTTCATTCCATTCATAAACATGTTGGATTCAACCCAGTCTTTCTATTATTTGTTTCAAGATTCTGAAGGTTAATCTCAGCAGCTTTGGGAGCTCTGAGTTTAATTGACTTCAAATTACACACGACTTTTCCTGGAGTGATTGCTTTCAGTGTTTCCAGTATTCTTGGAAAAGACATATTATTTCAGTTTTTGCTATCTCATGTCTATTTTCCCTTGGATGTGAAAACATTTTTTCAAGAACAGTTTGCATTACACTGTTAAGTCTTTTATATTTTTCACTTTAGTCTTGCATTTCTTCCTTTGATCTGTTACTCCTGTATATAAAGGGAATATGTTATTGAATCATATTGTATTGTGTGTTTTTTCTGATGTTCCCAGTGAATAGCCCCAAACATTGTCAGTTTCTTTATTCTTGGGAAGAATGAAGCAAGAAATTGAGAGTTAGACTCTTGCCCACACTGGCTTGTGAAAGGTAGTTGGCAGATGCTTGATTAGACAACA
Source organism: Gekko japonicus (assembly GCF_001447785.1). Classification (NCBI taxonomy): domain Eukaryota; kingdom Metazoa; phylum Chordata; class Lepidosauria; order Squamata; family Gekkonidae; genus Gekko; species Gekko japonicus. Next base: position 264,398 of record NW_015174899.1, read on the forward strand.
TGGAATGTTTCTTTTGACAGCAGCTAAGTTAGGTTGTATATGTGGCTTTTGTGCTTGAGCACTTTGTGGCATTCATTAGCTGGCAACATTTTCCCATTTCCTCCTCCAAGGCTTGGCCAATTGCAGTTTTGATGCACTGGGTAAGGACTCAGTGCATTACTTTGCAGAGAACACCACAAAACTAGGAATGAAATGTACATGGTCAAGCCTTTCTTAGCTGGGAAGGGGCACACCTTTTGGAAATACAAAATAAAAATAACAAAAAAGCTGTTTTGTAAGTTGATTTTTTCCTCCTTTGGGCATAAGAATTCGTTTTCTTCAGACAAAAGAAATTCTGTGGTGCATTGCAGAGGTGGAGACAGAGGGAATGGCAAAGCCTTGTGTGACCATGCATGCACAAAATGATTACAATCCAAGTTCAGGCATTTTGATCAGTACAGATGTCCTGTTGAGAGACTGGAGCTGATTAAGAAAGTGATCAAGAAACCACACACAATGGAAATAGTTGATCTAGGAATTCAATTGTTATTGGATTTGGGGTGTAAATAACATTGGAGGTTCCTGCTTGGTATGTTGGTAAGACAAGGGAAGCTTCTCAAGAAGGTTGCATACCTCTTTTGCAGAAGTATCCTGCAGGACAGTAATGGATGTTTGTGCATCTTCACAGCAGCTGTGGTGCCCCCATCTTGAGTTTCTCCTCTTTTTGCTGTAACAGCCATTTGATGTTATCCATAACTCCTCACTGTGAGCTACTTTTTCTGTTCCAAAAGTAACCACTGCCATGACAAAGAGGTGGGAAAACTGACTGTGTCATATGTCTAAGGCTCCTAGATGCTGCAAGTGAGAAGGGGAAGAAATTGCTATGGAGATACCATTTTTGGTGGCACCTAAATGGCAGGCATAATGTGTTATTCAGTGGTCTTTCCTGCAGGGTTCTGCAAATGTCCACTGTTGTCTTTGTCCCATTCATGAAGCCTGTTGGCATGACTATGAAGAGTTCAAGGGCAGAAGTTAATATACGTCCACTGAGAAGGAAAGAGGATGTTCCTTTCCAGTTCTTGTACCACATCAAAGATAATTATATTTCTACCTTTCTCATTGGGTCTTGAAGCATCCTAATAGCATCAGTGCCAGTATTTCAACATAATAGCAGTGACCAAAATTGGAGTGTCAGATGCTTTTGGTACTCTCCATTGACATGGATGGGGGAAGTATTGGGGTTTTTTAAAGGAGCTTTAGAGTAGATTCAGCTCTGATCGTTCTAATTATAACAATATTGATTGTGACCTGAACTGTATCAAGTACATTTATATCAGTTCAAAATTTGCTTTGTCCTTTATCGATGCTCAAATGGCTGTCAGTTTAGTAAACACCATTTTGTTGATTATTTTCTCGTGTATATGCTCATAATCCTAAAGGAGGAGGGAAAAGTGAGATAATTTTGAAATTATCATTCTAATAGGGGGAAAATGCAACACTAAGTGATATAAATCTCTCCAGATCACTTGAATTTATTTCTGTGATAATGTGGTAAATTTGAAAATCATCCATTACTCTTCAGAAATGTGATGCTCCGTATCTCTGCCAACATATTTCCTCTAATTTGACACACTGTTGAGTTGCGTCGTATCTCCTTTCATCTGCCTTAATGGTTTTATGTAGCATTAGAGCAATGGAATTGAGAAAAGGCTCAGATAACTGTCCCACAAAGAAGAGAGATGATGAAACGCAAGCACTAAATAGTAGCTTTCTCAGCCATTATCCTCTGCAAACTAGCAAAGGAAGGCATTTTGTCAGGGTAAGGTAAGACAGGTTAAGAAGAACAGAAACAGGGAACAAGAATCTCTATAGTGCAGTCAGCTGCTTTGCAGCAGTCCTTTAATTTGGAAGAATAAAATTTGGAAGAATGAAAGCACATGGGGAATGGGGGAATGGGACCACAGTGATGAGCCCTACTCCTAACACATGTGTTCTCATTGGAATGTAGGTCCGGGTAGAGCTTGCCATGTCATTCATTCTCCCCAGTCAGAATGTATGAAAGAGACTAGCAATTGCTTTTACTGGAGACAGGCCATTGTTCCGTGGTACACAACATCCTTTTGCTAGCAGACAATTGCAGCTTCAGGCTATGGCAGCTTCAGCTAAAAGAAAGGAAAGAGTTCTGGAAAGGTAATTTCCTCAAATAAACAGGATAAAAGTTGGAAGATTTTATGTGTATGTTAAGTGCCATCAAGTCGCTTCTGACTTATGGTGACTATGAATTAATGACCTCCAAAATGTCCTGTGTGCTCAGGTCTAGCAAACTGAGGGCTGTGGCTTCCTTGATTGAGTCAATCTACCCCATGCTGGGTCTTCCTTTGCTGCCTTCCACTTTGCCTAGCATTACTGTCTTTTCCAGTGACTCTTGTCTTCTCATAATGTGTCCAAAGTATAGCCTCAGTTTAGTCATTTTAGCTTCTAGGCTTAAGTTAATCTAGAACCCACTTATTTGTCTTTTATATTGAATTTTATACTGAAATTTTATACTGGATGGTTAAAATGAGAGCCAGTTGTGAACAGTGTGTTTTATTTAACTACATACATAAAAGATAAAGGCAAACAAACTGCAAGAGTTAAAATACAAACTCCACCCGGAATTAGGTGTCTCCCTGGTATTAATGAGGGTCTACACACCCAACAGAGAGGTTTCTATATGCATGAAATGATAATTAGGACACCACAATTACTTTTGCAAGTGAACTCAGATTCAGTCACTATGAAAAACTTTAGCAGTGGTAGTTCTAATTCCAAAAATAAAATAATGTTCTGAGAGACTATAACATTTCTCCCCCTGTGTCTGATAGTTGACCTTTACAATGTCATATTTGTATATGTTCAATTGTGTAGAGAGAGATACCGGCTGTAAAGATCACAAGGGCACTGTTGGCAGGTGAAGACGTATATTCTATTTTAACTGTAGCACAACCCCTGTGGACTGGCCTTCCCCCTTTGCCTGGCACCTACCTTATTCTTTTCCAGGCATCTGGCCAAAACGCTCTTTTTCACCTAGGCTTTGCTTTAAAGGCTTCATCTTTTAACATCATTTCTATAGTCTTCTAAAAGAACTGTTTTATGAGATTCCTTATAAGCTGCTCAGTGTTATATGCTGGGTTTCAAATATTGATACCTTGAGAGCCAGTCTGGTGTAGTGGTTAAGTACACGGACTCTAATCTGGGAGAACCGGGTTTGATTCCCCATTCCTCCACTTGCACCTGGCTGGATGACCTTGGGCAAGCCATAGCTCTGATAAGAGCTGTTCTTGAAAAAGAGCAGTTTCTGTCAAGAGCTCTCTCAGCTCCACCTACCTCACAGCCTGGGTGTCTGTTGTGGGGAGGGGAAGGGAAAGGAGTTTGTAAGCCGCTCTGAGACACCTTTGGGTTGTGAAGGGTGCGGTATAAATCCAATCTCTTCTCTTCTTAACTGTTAATAGTTATTATAATGTTTTGTGTTTTTATATTTTACTTTGTAAGCAGCCTTGAAGAGCTTCTCTGGAAGGGGGGTGTAGAAATTTTCTACATAAATTATACACAGGAGAATGAGCCATCTATGTTATCTGGCCCAGGTATCACGTTGCCTCTAAGGACCAAGTTGGCAGAAAGGTTCCTAGGATTGTGTTTCCATTCAGCGACCCACTGCTACTAAACGAATAGTCTTTTCCATCAGAGGATTCTATGTAGGCAAGGAGACACCATCTCCAACACCTCCATAATGAAGCAGTCACTTTCTTTGCATTGCAAAAGTTTTAGCTAAGAACGATGTTAACAATCAAAGGTCTGTGACTTTGTCCATTGTGACTGAAGGAACCCAGTGTGTGAATCTGTTTCTTCATTTGAAAGGGGAGTTCAGGTTCAGGAACACCTCACAGAGATCTTGTTGCTTGAGAGGCTGGAGTTGTTACATCTAGAGATGGGTGGAACCTACTGGTTCTGCCCTAAAGATTTTTTGTAGAGCTCAGTCTAAACTATATGAGGACAACAGACTTTGGAATACCTTATCCAATTCATCCCCCAGAAATGCAGTGGGGTTTTTACCAACAGCCATTCAGTCCTGAACATATGTATGGTAATAATACTTCCCAATCACAGCATCAGAAGACGTTGTGATGCTAGGTAGGGAGGACCTTGCTCTAGACCTATGATTTGCGGATGATACGAAGTTGTTCAGGGTGGTGAAAACCAGTGAGGATTGTGAGGCACTCCAAAGAGATCTGTCAAGGATGGGCGAGTGGGCGTCAACATGGCAGATGGGGTTCAATGTGGCCAAGTGCAAGGTGATGCACATTGGAGCCAAAAATCCTAAATATAAATACACGTTGATGGGGTCTGAACTGGCAGAGACTGATCAAGAGAGAGATCTTGGAGTCGTAGTAGATAACTCACTGAAAATGTCGACACAGTGTGTGACTGCAATAAAGAAGGCCAATGCTATGCTGGGGATTATTAGGAAGGGTATTGAAAACAGATCAGCCAATATCATAATGTCCCTATATAAATCAATGGTGCGACCTCATTTGGAATACTGTGTGCAATTCTGGTCACCAAACCTTAAAAAGGATATTATAGCTTTGGGAAAAGTGCAGAAAAGGGCAACTCGAATGATAAAAGGGTTGGAACACTTTCCCTATGAGGAAACGATGACTGAGGGGTGACATGATTGAGGTTTACAAGATTATGCATGGGAAAGAGCAGGTAGAGAAAGAGGTACTTTTCTCCCTTTCTCACAATACAAGAACTCGTGGGCACTCCATGAAATTGCCGAGCGGTCGGGTTAGAACGGATAAAAGGAAGTACTTCTTCACCCAAAGAGTGTTTAACACTTGGAATTCACTGCCACAGGAAGTGGTGGCGGCTACAAGCATGGACGGCTTCAAAAGGGAATTAGATAAGCATATGGAGCAGAGGTCCATCAGTGGCTATTAGCCACAAGCTATAGATAGGGACTCTGGGGCAAGTGATGCTCTGTCTTGGTGCTTGGGGGGGGGGTCAACAGTGGGAGAGCTTTTAATGTCCTGGCCCCGCTGGTGGACCTCCTGATGGCACTGGTATTTCTGGCCACTGTGTGATACAGAGTGTTGGACTGGATGAGCCTTTGGCCTGATCCAACATTGGCATCTCTTCTGTTCTTATGTTCTTATTTGGATCCATTTAGGCTCAGGTGCCAGATTTCTTGCCATTGTGGGTGGCAACTCCTGTCCTCTGACTCCAGGCTTCTGCTGCCATTCAATGGAGTAGCAGGAGAAAAAAATAAGAGAGAAGCCACAGTCATGTGGCTGCTCAGTCTAGAAGCATGCCCGGAAGTGATGTCACAGCATTCTGTGATACTCTAGGAATCTCTAAACCTCTGTGTTAGAAACTATAGAGATTTTGGAAATTCCTAGAGTGTCACTGACATATTGATGTCACTTCCAGGTACACAAATGGAAGGGATGTCATGGTGTCAAATAATGCTGGTTTCCAGAGTTTCTACCCCCCTGTCTATGAGGCCCTCCTCTGATACAGCGAAGGAAAAGATAGGACTTCTGGTTTATGGCAACACACTGGTGGATGCATCTCCCGGACCTCCCGGGGATGTGATCTGCGCATCAGTAGATGGGAAGGCGTGGGCGATAGGTCACCACCACCCCCGAGCCTTGGCAAAAGGCTCCTAGCAATAGGGCTTTTGAGGGGCAACCTCTTCATCAGCACGATGCTGGGGAATTGACGCGCTCTTCCCCCCGATGGTCCTGTCACTGAGTGTCCGTATGGAACTAGCGCCGCTGACCGGGACAAGCGATTCCGCCCCGATGGTCCTGTCACTGAGTGTCCGTATGGAACTAGCGCCGCTGACCGGGACAAGCGTCGGAGATCGAGTAGTTGAAATGGGTTCTGAGCGAGGTCGTATGACCAACAATGAACAGTGAGTCGGGTTAAAGTGAAGACGAGAATTTTTTAAAAAGCTCCCCCTGGAAACGGCGATAAAAGCGAGCGGGGGAGGGGCCCCTCCCATACGCATGAACTAAAAAATGATATACCAAGGGGGGAGCGGAAGCAAAAGCGTTGAAATCTGTTTTGAGAGACTTACCAGAGCGCAGATAGCTTTTTAATAAGTAAACAATCCATAAAGATGGCGGGGAAGAAGACGGAGAAAGACAAACTAGCAAAAGTGAAACTAGCGGGGAGCATGAGCCCTCGACCAGAAGAGGTCACTGAGTTCTCCAAAATGTTGACAGATTCCTTGCGCCCTCCGCTGGACCAGATGACCAACATTAACCAACAGCTGACAACTCTAAATCAGAACCTTGCAATTCAGCATCTCCAATTGACTGAAACTTCAAAAATGATGGAGCAAACAGCTGAGAAGGTGAAGGAAATAGACGCTAACACTAAAAAAGTTAAGAAAAAGGTGCAAAAGCTGGGGGGAAAGCAAGTTTCGGAAGAATCTCAACTTCTACAGCTGCAAATGGAGAAAAACTTTGATCCTCCGGTTCCAAGGAGTCCCAGAATTAAAAGACAAGAATCTAAAGCAACTCTTGAGTGAAGCATTAGCCCCAGTTACAGATTTGAAAGCGGATTATATTGTAAGCGAAATGGATGTAGTCTATAGGGTCTATTCCGTATACATCAAGAAAAATAATCTGCCTGGGGAGATAGTGGTTAGATTCTTGAAGACACGTGTGAGGGATTTAATCCTGAAAGCAACTACTGGAGTACCCTTGAAAATGGGGGACAACACCATCAGGATTCTAAAAGATATCCCATTTGAAATAAGACAAAAGAGGAAGAAATATAAAGATTTGATCCTTTTTCTCCAAACAGAGAAGAAGAGAAGAGATTGGCAAACAGCATTGCCTATAGATGGTTAATTCCAGAATTCATCGTTTTCAAACTACATGGTAAAAAAGAAAAGATTGACTCTGACTCTAAAGCACATGAGTTCCTGAGATTACAACTGGGAGAGACAGCCGGGGGGGGGGGGCAAAAAAAAAGCAAAGGGGAAGATACTTTCCTGGCCCTTTGCTCTACTGCAGACCTTGTATCATTGGATGCAACACATGATCCACTTTCTCAAGAAGGAGAAAGTCTCTGATTCAGTGAAGGATACATAAGAACTGCGTACTTGCTACTCTGATGGGATACATGGGAAGTCTAGCATAGCCCTGACACTGCACAAATCCCCATCTTGTATGCATAACTCTTGCCTTTCTGGGAGAGGGAAGTAGAATCCAAAGCACTTCTCATTTGTTGCATTGGAATGAGCCTGCAGCTTGCCAGAAAGGAAGCAGGTCTTGGCCTGCCCAGTCCTATTGGAAGCCATGTTTCCAGCCCAGATTCCAGTGGAAGGGGAATTCTTTCCCATTCCTATTTGTATTCTATAAAGTAGACTGTGAAAATGGCAGACATTACTTGAGAATTAGGTGTTAGATCTCAATTCTTTACAACATGAGAAATCATGTTCTGGACCTCAGACATACAAAATATCTATAGCTCCTCCATCTAGAGTGCTCAAAGACAGCCTGGGCTACTTCACCATGTGTAATAGTTCTGAAATACAACTCAGGCCACTGCAGAATTGTGCCAAGATGAATCCATTGTCATGTAATCCCACGAGATCAAAAGAGAAAAAGTTCCACAGTATCTTATTGTAGCTTCAGCTTTCCTGTCTGGAAGAAAATCTCAGAGGGGACTGAGGCAAACAGTTAAATAACAGCAAAAGAAAATTATGCACAGAGTATCTGCATATGTGAATTTTCTGGCATCTTGCCTGCCAGCCAGCTGCTCCTCATCTTCCTACAACTGCTATCAAGTTAGTTGGGCCCAGGACTATGCCTGCTATTGTGCTGTGCCACCAAGACCAATATTTACTATTTTTTCCCTTAACCTCAAGGCCTATGCCATGTGTATTGTCTCATTAAACATGAAACTAAAGCAAGTTTTAGATGCCATATTGCAATACCGGGGGGAGACCCAATATGCTGTAATGAAGATTTTATCTCTGCTTCAAGCAGACTCTTGCTCTGCAGCACAACGCAGCGTGGAAGAGCAAAACTAACAGTATTCACCCCAAAGCAGCTGTAAGCAACATCTCTTTTCTGTGCTTACAGAAGCATCAGAGCCAGACATAAAAAGTTTATTAGTTTCAAGCTGTTACTGCATTCACTGGGTGACTGAATTTGGATAATGGAGTGGTGTGCTGGGGGAATGGGCAATCACATTTTTATTACTGGTCATCATTTAAAGAGGTACCATGGGAGGTTGCTACAAGTGTGATTATGAGTGTGAATCCCCAACTGGGGCACTTTTTGCTTTTATAATAATAAATTAATGGAGACAAATATTAGACGCAGGTAAGCTGGAAATTAGTTCTCTATTTCTGACACTATGATGCATACATATATCTCATGTTGTGTGTATATTCATTTCCTTATTTAAAACAGTTCAGATGGATTTACTGGATGCAGAAGGTAGTGAAAAATCAGGGAGGTTTGCTTCCCGCATATGGTCACATGTGAATCAGACCATTGTTCCAGCAAGATCAGTAATGTCTACTCAGACTGGAAAGGGGCTCTCCTGGGTTTCAGGTTGAGGTCTTTCACATTACCTACTGCCTGATCCATTTTATCTGGAAATGCCAGGATCCAGGGATTGATCCTGGGACCTTCTGCACGGCCCCACCCCATACTGATTGCTCACTGTTCCAGTGAGAAGCCTCACCGTTATATCATCCTGTATGTCAATTCCTGCCAACCTAGCAGTTTGAAAGCAAGAAATTGCAAGTAGTACCTTCAGTGGGAAGGTAACAGCATTCTGTGTGCCTTGGCATATAGTCATGCTGGCCACATGACCACGGAAACGTCTTCGGACAGCGCTGGCTCTTCATCTTGGAAACGGAGATGAGCACCACCCCCTAGAGTCGGATTCGACTATCTTTCGAGCAAGGGAAACCTGTACCTTTACCTATGTCAGTTGCTGCAATTTATTTCCTCTAAAGATTATGGCTACAGATCTTCCCTGGATTGCTACACTGCAGGAGCTCCATTTGATCACCCCCCACCCCAAAATCTTGCTCTTTCCTCTTCTGCTCACATTGCTTTGGCGGAGCTGCCCCCTCCTCATTTCAACTTATTATCTGCATGGCTTTTCGTCCACATGGTCCCACAACTTCCAGTATCACCTATTCTAGGGTCAAAAGGAAACGCTGGGGGACTGTGAAGTGGTTGTGCAGGTGGTTGTTAGGGAGGGAAATTATTTCTCTCTTCCTGATACCAAGATCCTGGGCATATCAGAAACAGCCATGTTATTTATGTGTATATTGTTTATTTGTGTATATTCCAGTTGCATAACTCATGATATTGGATTTTGCTTATAAATATGGAAATATTGGCAGCCGAGGCATGAGATATTGTGGAGAACCAAACCTAATCCAAACAGTTTATACATTGTATAAACAATGTATTTGCCCAAATGCACAGAAAGAGGGGGTTAATCAGAACAAATAGGGTGTACAGGTAATGAATGCGGACAGTATACCTCTCTCCAGGTGGTTTTATACACTTCTGAAATCAGAGCTCAGCTGTGGGGAAAAGCAACTTGGAGACAGGCAGCAGGGAAATAAGCTTTGGGAAGGATTCTGCACTTTTTACTTGTTTGTCGCTTGCACAGTAGAAAGCAAAAACATAGAGCTGGAAAGCACCCAAGGGACATCTAGTCCAACCCCTTGCAAAATGCAGGAAATTCACAGCTATTTCCCACCCCACTCCCATAGTGGTCCCTGCAGAGGAAGGCAAGAAGCCTCCAGAATCCCTGGGCCAATCTGGCCTGGAGGGAAAAAAAATCCTTCCTGACCCCAAAGTGGCAATTGGCATTACCCTGGGCGTATCAGAAACAGCCATGAGACCTGAGCATTGGCTCATCCCTTTCTGCCCTCCCCCTCATGATCTGCCGAAATTCATAGTGAGTCATAAAATCATCATTGCTGTCAGGTGGCTGTCTAGCCTCTGTTTAAAAACTTCTGAAGAAGGAGAGCTCACCATCTCCTGAGGAAGCCTGTTCCACTGAGGAACCCCTCTGTCAGGAAGTTCTTCCTAATGTTTAGCTGAAAACTCTTTGGATTTCATTTCAACCCTCTGGTTCTGGTCCAGCCTTCTAGGGCAACAGAAAACAACTATGCTCCATGCTCTATATGACAGCCCTTCAGATACTTGAAGATGGCTGTCATATCACCTCTCAGTTGTCTTCTCTCCAGGTTAAACATACGCAGCTCCTTCAACCTTTCCTCATCGGACTTGGTCTCCAGACCCCTCACCATGTTTGTTGCCTTCCTCTGGATGTGTTCCAGCTTGTCAACATCCTTCTTAAACTTTGGTGCCCAAATGAGGTCTAACCAGAGCAGAGGTCTAACCTCTTTTTCTACATGATCAGGACATATCTATGAAGGGCCAGTTTACACATTATGACATACATAGGTTGGGTCCAGAGCTCTCTAGAGATGGGCGAACTGGCTCATGAACTAAAGGCCCTGGCCCTGCCAAGGTCCTGACCTGTGGGAGAACAGCCAGCTCCAGTGTGGAGGCCAGTGTCCAGTCTAGCCCTCGAATCAGGGGAATTAGGACATACACCATTAGGGAGAGGGTCAGCCAGTCATGGGAGCTGCTGCTGACCTCCTCGTCTCCATGCTGGATGATCATAGAGTAGATGACATCCTGCACTGTGCTCTTCTGCTCCAAAAGTGCACAATCATGGTGTAGGTGGAGTTCTCCGTCCCCCTCCCCCTGCCTCTTGCACAGCAGATGGTCAGACCTGGTGCTGCATGAGAAGTCTTGAGCAAGAACCTCATCTCAAGGGGAGCAGTGTTCCCCAGCCCCAGAGCATCCTTCACCACCAACTCAAGCATGTGCATCAAGCACATAATACCCTTCAGGAGCACACGCTTCATCTCTGCCAGCATGTCGGCACTGACATCCATGACCATGTAGCCACAGATGATGTTGCCACCACCCACCCACTCCCTCAGACTTCTCTGTATCACATGGCAACAATGGTCTGCATCCATCCCCTGCACATGGAGTAGAGCCACTTCGTAGCCTGGTGGCAGGACTGTCCTCTCCTGGGGCCTGAACCGAGAGCCGCTTGTCTGGTGGGGCTGGGGTGCCCGTCAAGTAGTCATCGTGGGGTAACTTTGGGGAGCCCCTGTCAGAAGTCTCTTGTAAAGTTTGCCTTTCTCTCATTGCAACACTTTAAATGGAACCCAGGGGTCATTTCGGGGGGGGGGACGCAAGGGGACGCCATCCCCCCGGGTGAGGTGTGGGGGGCGGGGCACAGGAAGCCCCGCCCCCTGCTCCCGGCCACCCTCTGCTTCCCCCTCATTCAATCACAGGAGGAGCTGGAGGGAGTGTGGCATATGCTAATGAGTTATGCTAATGAGTCCCCCTAGCTCTTTTTCTAGGAAATGACCCCTGACTATGATTTTCACTGATTTGGTGGGGCTGGGGTGCCTGCCAAGCTGTCATGGGGTAACTTTGGGGAGCCCCTGTCAAAAGTCTGGGGATGTCTGCCTTTCTGTCCTTGAGAACCTGCCTTTGGAGACCTGGGGGGCTGTAAGCATAGAGGGGATGCTTCCTTGCTTCTAGTGTCTGGTTGGGGAGGATCTGCCCAGGTGAAATTTCTATTTCGGTTTGGTGTCACTGGATTGTTCTTGTACCATTCCATAGACTCCAGTAACTGCAGCTGTCTATTCCAGAGAGAGCACTGGGGATACCTTTTGGGGGGTCCCAGCCCCAACTTGGAGAGATTGTAGAGGAGCGGGCAGCAGAGTGAGGTTACCTGTGCATTTGGTGTGTGTAGCTTGCAGGGGGTCCATTCTGTACACTTTTGAACCTGTGCCTGACATTTCCCCAAAAGCACTTTCCTGGCCATTGGGTTTGCAGTGCCACAATGGCACTGGTTCCACTGGGCACATTGCACTGGTTCTGCTGGGCTTGCAAAAATGCCCCCCACCTTTAGTTTCTACTGCAAAGGTTCTTGGGGACTTTGATTCTGTTCTGCCAGACTTCTATAGCCCTTGCCTTTTTTGCTGTTCCCCCCCCTCCATTTCAAACAATGGAGGATGGGGGCACCTTCCCTGTGGGGGGGGGGCATAACTCGGATCCTGTAAATCCAATCCTCACCAAATTTGGAGGGCAGGTAGAGGAGAGTCAGCTGGAGATCTCATGCGAGTTTGGTGTCTCTAGCATGCTGGGGGGGTGTTCCATGACATCATGAATTTCATGAACTAAACCAGTTTGTCTAGCATCAAAATGTTCATGACGGTCTGTGGTTTACAAACCAGGCACACCACAAACCACAAACTGAAGCACATTTTCCTAGTTCATGCCCATCCCTAGAGCTCTCAACCCCATGTCCTGTTCACCAGTCAGATGTGAACTGCAGGTTCTCCCTAATTCCCTCATGGTTGTGCCCAGTTTGGCTCACAAATGTGGCACATGTGGATAAGGAGCTTCAGCTCCCCCCACACTATTTTCTTGACCTCAAACAGTCCAGGAGGGGTGCTATTTGGCCCTTTGATGAAGGGGGGAAGGTTGAAGTCATATCTGACTGTTACATAGTACACAGGGTAGGGACCCCCAGACCCAAACTGTATAGTCTGCAGTGTGTAAATCAACCATGTTTAACAATGAAGACCTATCTCTGCCATGTCTTGTTTGGTCCTTAGTCATGTGCCTGCACAGTGACATCTTTCCTGAGCTTTGGTGAATGCATACCCCCAGGTATGTATGCAGGTTTCCTTACTGCTCTAGAGTTACAACTATACTGCATCCAGGGCCGGCCCAAGGGGTTTGTGCGCCCTAGGCGACGACGCCTCGTGGCGCCCCCCTCAGATGCCAACCTCCCGATGGGGCCTGGAGACCTCCCAGCTGGCGGGGGGGGGAGAGTTAAACAAAAAACATATTTTATTTTTCTCATGTGCCATAGTGTTGATCCATTTTCAAAGGTGAAACCAAAAAATGGCAGTTTAGCAAAAAGCCCCCAAATGTTTATTGATAAACAGTTTCTAGAAGTTGCAGTTGTACTAGGCAAGCATTTCATTAAACTCTAATAAACTTACAACAAAGCCACTGAGTCACCATAAACCAGGCCCGAGTCTAACACATGCTCAGGGTGGCGTACAACAATTAAAAATACAATAAAACATGGATGCCTAAATGCAATATTATAAAATTCACATAACAGTGTACATACAAAGTGCAGTTAAGTGCAGATGGCAATTGCTGTATGGTGGTCCAATGTAGCTGAGCCAGTATCCTTAGTAGTTCTTAATGCCATTAACGTGAAGGCCATAGCAATTCGGTTTTTAATAGTTCATTTGTGGCGGCTCCTAATCGAAGGCCTGGTGGAAGAGCTCCATTTTACAGGCCCTGCGGAACTGTAAGAGGTCCCTGATGTCTTCTGGGAGCTCATTCCACCAGTATGGAGCCACCACTGAAAAGGCCTTAGCTCTGGTAGAGGCCAATTTGGCTTCTTTCAGACCAGGGAGAGTCAGATGGTTCTGCAACCCTGACCTGAGTGCTCTCTGGGGAACATATGGGGAAAGGCGGTCCCTCAGGTAGGCAGGCCCCCGACCATATAAGGCTTTAAAGGTCAGAACTAGCACCGGTATGCTATTGGCAGCCAGTGCAATGCCTTCAGCACAGGCCGGATGTGCTCTCGTATAGAGAGACCCATCAACAGCCTGGCAGCTGCATTTTGCACCAGCTGCAACTTCTGGATTTGGGACAAGGGCAGCCCCTTGTAGAGAGCATTGCAGTAGTCCAATCTTGAGGCGACCATAGCATGGATCACCATTGCCAGGTCATTGTGTTCGAGGAAGGGAACCAACTGCCTGATCAGCCAAAGATGGTAAAAGGCTGCCTTGGCAGTGGCTGCTACCTGGGCCTCCATTTTTAAGGTGGCATCCAGGAGCATTCCCAAACTCATGACCCTCGGTGCTGGCACCAACGGCGCCCCATCAAAGGTCGGTAGTGGGATCCCTACCCCCGACCCACTCTGACTCAGGCACAGGACCTCCATCTTTGTTGGATTCAATTTCAATTGGCTCAGTCTAAGCCAGTCCATCACGTCCTGAAGCACCCAGTCCAGGTCATCTGGGGTAGAGTCGGACTGACCGCCCAACAACAGATATAGCTGGGTGTCATCTGCGTATTGGTGACACCTCAGCCTGTGCCTCAAGGCAATCTGGGCAAGGGGGCGCATGTAGATGTTAAATGGCATTGGGGATAGCACTGTCCCTTGAGGAACCCTGCAAATCAGCGGGTGCCTCTGGGACATCTGATCCCCTAATGCCACCCTTTGTCCCTGACCTTGGAGAAAGGAGACAAGCCATTGCAACGCAAGCCCCTGAATCCCAGTGTCAGTGAGGCGGTGGATCAGTAATTGATAGTCAAATGTGTTGAATGCCGCCGACAGGTCCAACAGCAACAGTACCACCATGCCGCCCCGATCCAGATGCCTCTGGAGGGCATCTGTGAGGGTGACCAGTGCCATCTCCATCCCATGGCCTAGGCAGAAGCTGGACTGGAAGGAGTCTAGCATGGAAGTGTCACCATCTAGCCTAGGCCTTGCTGGGGGGACAGTTATACATTATGGTCTTCACACAAAGGTAATTTAAAGTGCTGTCTCATGCTCGTGCTCCATGTGTTGAGTAGGAACAGTTAAAACCTTCAATAACACAGAGCATCTGCTTTCCACTGCTATGTAACCTTGGATGTGGCAGAGGCTGTGTGCATTTGTTCTATACAGTTGGAGAATGGTAAAAAGGATGCACATTTTAAGTAGTAAAAATTCCACAGGAATTGCCACTATGGGGACAAAACATTTATATAATTGTAGTAGATAGTATGTGTATGTGCATTGTACGTAAGATTGTAAACTCTAGCAGGTGAGACAGAAAGTTATTGTTAAAAGATTATCTTGACCTATAAACCTGAGTGCTCTGTATTGATTCAGAGTTTCATTATCATAGAGGAAGCTCTTTGCCTTGTAAACTTCCTTACTTTCAAGCAAGATAATATATTTGGGTTTCTATTGCTCTCTCAACTTGATCAATTATATGTGTGGAATGTGTTGCTCAGTGTTGGTACCACTGTTCCCTCTAAGCTGAGTTAGTGTGAGCTAGCTCACAGTTCTTTAGCCTCCGGCTCACACATTTTTGTCTCCGCTCAGGAAGGAGGGCTCCAGAGCAAACTAATGTATGCAGTAGCCAAATCGCTTGCTCACAACTTTAATGCTAGTAGCTCACAAAGTAGAATTTTTGCTCACAAGACTCTACATCTTAGAGGGAACATTGGTTGGTACCAGTGTTGGTTAAAAGGGAACACAGATTATCTAAGAGCATTTCCTTCTGGATAACTCTAAGAGCATTTCTGTCTCAGGATAAATTAAAATGTTTTGGGTATACCTCTTGCCAGAAGGTTAATATGCCTAGTGTGAGAATTCTGACTGGAAGCTCAGGTCTATTAT
This sequence comes from Gekko japonicus, assembly GCF_001447785.1. Classification (NCBI taxonomy): domain Eukaryota; kingdom Metazoa; phylum Chordata; class Lepidosauria; order Squamata; family Gekkonidae; genus Gekko; species Gekko japonicus. The sequence goes on from NW_015174899.1 coordinate 279,929, forward strand.
GCCTCCACACCCACATCATGTCCAACAAGAGTCATCCAGGACAATGAGCATTGCCTGGGCATCAGCACAGCTATCTGTTGCACTGAAGAGGCAAGTTATACAGCTCAGTTATCCAAACAGTGGGAAAGTGACGACCCTCTCAGGAAGTGGAGGGGACAGCAGCCACCAGCCAGGAGCACAGCTAGAAGGGAGGGCCAGCCCCAGGGGGAGAGTGTATGCTTGTGCAACAACAGCCAGGCCAGGCGGGCCAGGTAGGCCAAGGCAGGAAGGTCAACAGAGTGCCCATACAAAAGGCAGCCCTCAGTGGAGGGGTCAGCAGCCACCAGCCAGGAGCACAGCTAGAAGGGGGGGCCAGCCCCAGGGGGAGAGTGTATGGCTGTGCAAACAGTAAACACCAGCCCAGCTAGGTAGGCCAAGGCAGGAAGGCCAGCAGAGCGCCCATACAAAAGGCAGCCCTCAGTGGAGGGGACAGCAGCCACCAGCAAGGAGCACAGCTAGAAGGGCCTCAGGGAGCATGTGCAGTGTTCCTTGTGATATTTAAACGAAGGGAGCAGGCAACCAAGGAAGATTAGTTCTGTTTCTTGGAAGGTCACTGATTGTGGACTGGAGAAGGAGGAGAGTCATCAGAATGACTGCCAGACTCCTCCTTTCTATATATGAGTCTATATGGTAAAAGAATAGCCAGAAGGGAGGGCCCTGTGACCCAGTTTTATAGTTACAGACCACAGATGTGTGTTGATTTTTTTGAACCACTGGATTTCTAAACGGGAAAAGCTGACTTGACTCAAACCATTGAGCTATCAAGGTCAGTCTTGTCCATTTGGCAGCAGCTTTCCAGAATCTCAGGCAGAAGTCTTTCATATTACTTAAAACCTGATCATTTTAATTGGAGATGTTGAGAAGTGAACCTGGGATCTTATGCATGCAAAGCAGATGTTCTTCCATGGAGCCGCTGGCTCTCTGAAAAGGGGGCAAGATATTAAGATATTTCTTAAGACTTTTTATTTCAACAAACACAGTGCTTCTTGTATTTCCTTTGCTGTTGTATTAGTTTTCTGTTGACCTTTTATGGTATGTTTTCAATTCACATCACTGTGTTCTTTCCCCCCCCAGCTGATCTTAAGAAAAGCCCAACTCCAAACACCATAAAGTCAAATCTACCCAAACCATGTCCATCTGGACTTCGCCCACCTGGTTATTCACGGTTGCCAGCTGCTAAACTAGCAGCATTTGGTTTTGTCAGAAGCTCGAGCGTCTCCTCAATCTCAAGCAACCAATCAAATGACAGTGTCCAAAGCGACCAAAGCAGGACAGCCAACCGTAAGTCAGATGATGTGGTTTCTGCTCATGCTATGAATGGGGTTCATTGCAGAGGGTGGGGGGGGGATGAAAGGCATTTTAGTGTCCTTTCAATCCCTTGTTTCTGTGGGAACAGAACCCTCATTGCCTAACTTTTGAATTTTATGAAATGATGGATGAATAATTACAGGTGACAAATTGTACAGGCAGGGTATTACTCTCCAGGTTGCCTCAAAAATGCATTGCCCACAGTTCTGCATTCTAGGCTGATTGTTGTTGTTTTTTAACCTCTTTGATGAATTATCCATTTTACAAGCTGAGGTAAGTAAATAAGCACAAGCAGATATCCTGCATCAGCACTCAGCAGCCATAAACTTTAGGTAGTTTGGGGGGGAATGTGGAAATAAGTGCTCTTTTCTTTCTTGTTTGCTCTTGTTCTGTACATCTCTGCAGTGTAGCGAAAGAAGCTCAGTTCAAGAAGTTAATCAAATCATGCAAGGGATTTAAAATAGGATCAGGATTGTTGTTATCTCTTTCCCCATGGTCTCCTTTTCAGCTGTAGAGAAGAACCCTTGGCTGAAATGTCATATCAAATCCTATTTTTCTGTAGCTAATGTTAATTGTATTAAGTACAAAATAGCCCCACGACCCTGACTGTGCTCGTTGTGAAACCTATCTGTGCCACATGCTCAAAGCCCAGACAGGGATTGGGGGATTTTTGATGCCAGTTCCTCTTTGAAGAACAGCTTTTGCCTGAGCTGTGTCAATTTCAAAGCAACTGTTATCACTCTTTAAGTGGCTCAAATGGAAGATGCCAGCTTGCATAAAATGCCAGAGGCTTTTGGAAGCAAGAGAGTCCTAAATCTTTTAGTGTTTGTGCTAATTTTAAATGAATGATAATAAATAAAAGAAAAATAGGCCAAAATAAAGTCTAACGATGGTAGGCTGGGTAATTAAATCAAAGGATGTGAATTCTGAGTTTAGCATTTATACTGAAATAAAATATAAGTGAATGTCTTTAGGGCTTTATGATAGCATTCGGTTGCAATAATGCTATGTATAGAGAGACATTAAGATTATGTATGAGCACATGTAATCAATGAGTGTGGAGTGGAACAGGACTGCTGCATCCACTCCATCCTATACGTGCTGATTGGATTGTCCATATAGATCCTGTATCTGTGTACGCATTTTGCGTGTGCATTGTCTGTCTGTGTAATTCATATTCTGGAAAAATGTCATGATTATACGGTGATGGTAAACTTTGTGTTGGCTTCTCAGGGCATATATTTGTATTTTTAAAACTACTGCATTTAGTTCAAGCATGATTTTGTGATTATATTGTAACTTTATTTTTATGGGGTGGTTGTTTCTAAAGTTTTTATTGATTTTTTTTGTATTGTGTACAGTTGTATTTTAACTCAAAAGCTGATAGATCTTGTCTCACTAACCTGTTAGGGAAGATCTTGTCTCACTAACCACTATGTACTGCCTTGCCAGTTTTCTCATGAATGCTGGTCTTTATCTGTAGATTCCTAGTGTGATTTGTAAAAACCATTTATACACTACTAGAAGTTTGTTCTCTTACCAAACTATTCTTTTGAACCAGAATAAAAAATTGTCTTTGTAGGGAAGATACTAGTTCCAGTTTTATTCAGTGTTGAGATACCAATGATCACCTGCTTGCAAGAAACCATTAATCTTTTGCACCTCATTCTGAGCTATAATACTAAAATTATCAATTAATTTTAATTTGGGATTTATACTAAGGAATTAATTCTGAATTGTAGAACATAAAGGTAGGAGTTAAAACTACGTAAAGGATTTATGCTATATTTGTAAGCTACCTTGAGCTTCTCAAGGAAGAAAGGCAGCTAATAAATGTTTTAAATAAACTAATAAGGGGTACATAATAAATATAAAAGCTGGGCATTTCAGTGAGCTTTGGGCTTTTGTTGCTTGAACTATACCCCCTCATGCAGAATTATAAGCTTCATTTTAAAACTAAACAAGGATTCAAGAGCAAGTTTAAATTCAGTGCAAAACGTAAAAAATCCCACTGGGCATGCTGAAGCCCTTAGGATACCTACAGTTAGTGATGGGCAGGATCACCCATTTCAACTTTGCTGACCTTTGGCAGAGGGTACGAATAACTTATTCCAGTGCATCAAAATGGGATCACACAATCTGGAACATCTCCAAAATTCACTCCACAACAACTATCCCCTGTCAAATATGGATGTATGAGTGTGTATGGTTTGCATAGCCCCCTGTACATGAGACAATTTCACATACAGGCAGGCCATAATAATCCTATAAATCCACAACATCATAAAATTGCTCCAAGGAGATGCAAATGCTAGAAGCCCCTGAGCGAAGAGGATAGATATCCAGAACTTTATATTAAATGAGTAGATATAGCAGGCATTTTGGAAAGCTGGTGGGACAGGGGTGGAATCGCTCAGTACATTGGAGGGGTCATTCATTTGAATGGAGAGTCTATTCATCTGGACAACTTAAGAACAATAGTTGCTCCACAGAATCACTGTGGATCCAAATATTGGGACATACTGTCATCCACACTCTGATCAAAACTCTTGTGTGTGTGTAAGTGCCATCAAATTGCAGCCAATTTACAGCAACCCTGTAGGGTTTTCAAGGCAAGAGATTAACAGAGGTAGTTGGCCATTGCCTCCCCTTGCATAATGACCCGAGTTTTCCTTGTTGGTCTCCCATCCAAATACTAACCAGGGCCAACCCTGCTTAGCTTCTGAGATCTAAGATCAGGTTAGCCTGGACCATTCAGGTCAGGGCATCAAAACTCTTAGTATGACCTTAAATGGAGAAAGAAATAAGGAAGGCAACAAGAGGAGAAAGTTGTATAATAATGGGAGATTTTAACTATACTTACATTGATTTGTTTAATACGTTCCAGTCATAAAGTTTGTGTATACTATAAATGATTATGCTTTGGAGCAGCTGTAACTATCCCCTGTCAAATATGGATGTATGAGTGTGTATGGTTTGCATAGCCCCCTGTACATGTGACAGTTTCACATACAGGCAGGGCATAATAATCCTATAAATCCACATCATCATAAAATTGCTCCAAGGAGACGCAAATGCTAGAAGCCCCTGAGCGAAGATGATAGAAATCCAGAACTTTATATTAAATGAGTAGATATAGCAGGCATTTTGGAAAGCTGGTGGGACAGGGAATGATGCACACAGGGTGGAATGGCTCAGTACATTGGATGGGTCATTCATTTGAATGGAGAGTCTATTTATCTGGACAACTTAAGAGCAATAGTTGCTGCACAGAATCACTGTGGATCCAAATATTGGGACATACTGTCATCCACACTCTGATCAAAACTCTTGTGTGTGTGTAAGTGCCATCAAATTGCAGCCAATTTACAGCAACCCTGTAGGGTTTTCAAGGCAAGAGATTAACAGAGGTAGTTGGCCATTGCCTCCCCTTGCATAATGACCCGGGTTTTCCTTGTTGGTCTCCCATCCAAATACTAACCAGGGCCAACCCTGCTTAGCTTCTGAGATCTAAGATCAGGTTAGCCTGGACCATTCAGGTCAGGACATCAAAACTCTTAATATGACCTTAAATGGAGAAAGAAATAAGGAAGGCAGCCAGAGGAGAAACTTGTATAATAATGGGAGACTTTAACTATACTTACATTGATTTGTTTAATACGTTCCAGTCATAAAGTTTGTGTATACTATAAATGATTATGCTTTGGAACAGCTGAACATGAAGCCAACTGGAGTGGAGGTGAACCTGGATCTGGTATGAGATGTAAGAGTTGTTGTATTAGTTGGAAACAATAATCACAGAGCTATTAATGTTAGAGTTTATATGAATGGAAGATTGCCCCCAAAGTCCAACAACATCACTACATTTCTCAAACTTCTCAAACTGAGGGAATTAATCAAAAGGAAGCTGAAAGGGAAACTAAAGGTCGTCCCTCCATGATGCTTCAGATGATTTAAATGGGAGCCCAGATAGCATGTCAACCACAGTGGTCTAAAATGATGTCAGCAGGGTAAACCGATGGTCACAGACCAAGAAAGAAGTCCTGGGGTCATAATGGATTGTTTGGTGACAATGTCAACTTGGTTTTCAGCAGCAGTGAAAAAGGCAAATTGTACTCTTGAGATTAGGAAAAGATATCATCAGGGCTCTAGTCGGGGGGGAGCTCTCAGGTATGGAGCTCCGGAAGAGAACCTCTAGGGGGCGGGGCGGTCACGTGGTGAAGCCCCGCCCCCTTCTTCACCCCGCCCTCTGCTTCGATCCTCATTCCGTTCGGGAATGAGGACGAAGCAGGAGGGTAAGTAGCCGGGCCTTCTGACACACGTCCGGTGATGTCAGGGGGTGTGGCCTTCTGTCACTTCCGGTGATGTCAGGGGGCATGGCATATGCAAATAAGTTATGCTAATGAGTTATGCTAATGAGCTCCGGCAGCTCTTTTTCTACAACAAGACCCCTGGATATCATCATTTATTTGCCTAGCTCTGTGATGTGGTGGCATTTGGAATACTATGCACAGTACCTGTTGCTGCAGCTGAATAATAATAAAATAGTGCTAGAAAAGATGCAAAAAAGGTTGACCAAAATAACTCAAGGGGTTGGAATAGGGATGGTGTCAACAGTCCCTGAGGTGGGGCAACTGCTGAGACCAGATCTTCTGTAGGGCTCTGCTGTCACCTCTTCCCACCCATTAACCTCCCTTGCTGCCCATCCACTTGTTGTGAACCCTCCTACCATCTACACTCCCATCTGCATCCACTGCCCAGTGCTGCAAGGGGAAGAGTATTCAGGAAGTGAATGACAGTGACATTACCAGCAGCAGAGCTGCCAGTTGCACACTGCACAATACAGTTGGGAAGGGTGTATGAGCACTTGGAGGGAGAGGGGCCTCCTGGGCACTCTCTGTCCAAGGCCCACCAAAACCTGGAACCAGCTCTGGTGGAACACTTTCCCTTGGAGGAAGTGCAAAGGAGGTTGAGGTGTTTTAGTATATAGAGAAGACAATGGGGGGGGGGATAATAACATTACATAGCATGTGGAAAAATGGATAGACTCTTTTCCCGACTCCCATAAACTTCCAGGTACCCAATGAAATTAAAAGGCAGTCTATTCTAGAGCTTTTCAGATAACAATGCTTGTTTCCTCTAAAGCATGGAGTTTTGTGCCAGTCTAAGAGCCTTTTGCACCAGCAGAACATTCCTTTTATTGGAGGAACATATCACTATTAGCAAAAAAGTTATGTAGGATCCAGTCCTATTATTGTGAATATGGTAGGATGCTCGAAGGGGATAAGGGATAATTTAAGTAAGTTATTCTTTAGGAAAAGTGTTTATTGTAAGCAGTTAGAAACTTCTGCCTTTAAAAATTATTTTTCTTATTCAACACATAGATTTCTGACAATAACGATTCCTAGACACTAAAACATACGTATACACCTGGGTTTAGAAACAACACCAAGAGAATCTCTGATTCTCCAGTCATTTATTTGAAGCCACACCTGGAAATAGGAGGAAGTCCCATCTAGTGTGGACAGAACTGGGCCATCTGCTAGGCAGCCTTAAGCAATTGCCTAGGGCACCAACCAGCCCTTTCCCCCTCATCCTCCCATCCCACTTACAGAATCCTGGTCTACCACTGTGAGAGACAGCCTGGGAGGCAACTCCCCACAGTCCCAGTGGGCTTCTGCGGGAGCCTGCTCTTTCCTCCCTCCCTCCCTCCCTGCATCAGGGCAGGCTGGCCTTCTTCCTCCTTATCTTGCTGTCTCACTAGAGGACGGGGAGGGTGGGGCAGCAGATTTCTGCTCTGCCCTGGTGTGTGAGGGGGTGAGGAGGGTGGCACTGCTGCACCACCTTGGCTCACTACCTTCCCATCTCAGCTCACCTCACTGCCTTGTTACCAGGTGAACAGTGGTGCGAGGCAGGTGGGTGCTCCCTCCATGGAGGGAGGGGCAAGGAGGGTGGGTGCTGCTCCACCACCATGTTGCCTCCCCATCTCGTCTCACCGCTGGGCAGAAAGCATCCTGCTGCCATGAGGGGGTGTGAGGGACTGGATAGCAGTGTCTAACCACACCTCAGGGTGGTGGTGGGGGAGGCAGTCACCTAATGTGCCGGAAGGGTATGGGCCAGCCCAGAGTGAGAGTGGAAGTCTGGCTTCAGGTCTGGGCCATCCCGGCATTGTACCTCCTCAAGTCACAGATCCCTGTCAACTTAGTTGCATGAGCTGGTGAGCATTTATTCTTACATACAACACAACATGTTTAAATCAGGGTTTACCAAGTATTCGTATTAAGGAATCCATTCCTCACACAATACTACTACATGCAAGAGTTTTACTTCTTCCAAACCAAATTTATGGCAGGGCCAGAAATAGAAGCCAGCAGCTTTTGTGTCCCCAGAGGCTGAGCTGTTACTTCACCTCACCACTAAACTGATTTTCTGAACATCAGTATGTCAAAGAATTGTGGAAAACAATTTTAGCACATCAAAAATACTTTTCTGGAATACCTGTTAACCATATAGCTTTGATTTCTTTGTGCATTTGGAATTTTAATCAGTGTGTATCTTGTATATTTATATATTAAACCAATATAATGACTGAGAATATATGTACATTAGATTAACTGAAACCAAACTGGCATGATTTTTTGAAAACTGATTTCCACCTGGCAAAGTTGATGGACTTAAAAAAACAAACCCGAGTTACGTAGTGGCAAAATAACATAATGTTACTGAAAATAAAGGTGTGAATTGCTTATTTGTTGTTCTTGAATAACAAAGAAGATGGTGTCTCTCATTTTGCCTGCTGCTGTTCATGCTTTTTAGAGGAGAAACAATGATCCATCAATACATCAGGATATCAAAAATATCTAATATTCATTACTGTTTAATTTTTTTATTCTTCATTCCTCATTTCAAGGCCTGCAAAATGTAAGAAAATAACCCAAACTAATCAGGTATATAAGGAAACTGAAAATGTCAGCAGTGTGTACTCCTTATCTCTTCCAGGAAATAGAATTTATTCTATTTATCAATGTGTTGTTGTTGACTGTGTGGTTAATAAATCAAATCATTCACTTCACTCTGGCTTTGGCAGATGAGCACACACAGGCCACACAGTAGCAGGCTTTTGCACAGTATATTTGTACCTGCTCCATGTTCAACCTCCTAGTTCCTCAGCTCAATCCTACAGCCAGGATTATATGCACACAGTCCTATAATTTGACTGCTAGGAAAAGAAGCAGGGGACTAAATGCTGCCCCCCCTGCCCGACTTCCCCTTCTCCACCAAACTCCCTTCCCCCATCAAACCATACTTCTTACAGTTTCTGTAGATTAAGATTCTCATTTTATGGAATCCCTCTATACACTTATCTTGCATAAGGCAAGGTGCAGCCTTCCTTATCATGTGGAGAGTGCCTACACTAACTTAAGGGCAATTTGTCATCTGCGAATGGGAATGCCTGTCTGGGTGTATCCCTGGCTGAAGATTTATCAACACATACTGGAACAATAAGTGATTCCCCATGAAAGATCCATATTTACTGCATGGGGAGGGCGGGGTAAAAATGTCTAAATAAATAAATAAAAATGTCAAAATAAAGATTATAAAATATTTTAACCTAAAAGGGTAACTAAAATTATGAAGTGGTTGGCTCACTTTGTGAAGAAAGGCTAAACATTTGGTATTTATTTTCAGCTTAGAAAAAGATCTCTAGGAGGAATATTTAATTAAGGTGTTAAACATTACAAATAGAACAGAGATGAGCATTCTGTCCCTCTTCTTTAAAAATACTAGGATTTAGGATCACCACAGCAAACTTAATGACAGTAGGTTCAGGAATAATAAAATGAAATATTTAACAGCCTTTTCAGGTGGGGGTAGTAGATATGAGTGGGCGGGGGGGAGGGATAAGATTGGCAAGCTCCATCTTGACATACTTCTGTACACTAGAATCACTATAGAGTCTATGTTTATACAAATCGTACACTATGAGATCCAGTTTGGTGCGATGGTTAGAGTGTTGAATTAGTACTGGGGAGATCCAGGTTAAAAAAATCACACTCACAAAAGTTTACCTGGGTTATTTGAGAGTGGTTTTGTGGTGGTCTTTCTCCTTGCTTTGCTTCCAAGCTGAAGGTAATTCAAAAGCATTTCCTTCAGCCTATTATGCACTGGTGTTTTGCCTCGCTTTCACGGTGCATGTCTGTCGGGGTTCCCCCTCCCGTTCCTCATTGTCTTTTCTCCCTTCAGCGCTCAGCTCGCTTTTCTTTCACTATTTACCTGGGTTATTTGAGAGTGGTTTTGTGGCGGTCTTTCTCCTTGCTTTGCTTCCAAGCTGAAGGTAATTCAAAAGCATACACGTTCCCTCGGATTTTTCCACCCCACTCTTTTCTGGCCCCTCAGAGGCCTCTCCTCTGCCCACATTGAGGTCATTCCTCCCATTCCTTATTGGTCAGGTTCACACTGGGTGTGTTTTTTGAAATATGAGAATCTGTGTTTACTCTCAGGTTAGTGGTTCCCCCCTCCCTTCATCAGTGTACAAGCTCCACTATAGCTCACCCATTTAAATTTTTTTAATACAAGTGGGATGAGTCTAGCAAAATCAGTTTTTCACTAGTTTTGAATCTCTGGGGTAAAAATTACTGATAGGAGCCTCTTCGCAAGCTCTGAAAGGATGGAGATGTCAGCAAGCTGCCATGGTGTTCTGTGTTACTTGTGTGACTGTACAGTTTCTCCCTCCCCCTTCTGCTTGCTAGCCTGTATTTTATTCTGCTGTAACGCCTAAGCCAAACATCTGGAGGACGTGGTGTAGGAGTGAGCTTGAATGCTAGCTTGTTGCTTTTAGTTCCTGGGAACTGCACCTGTATTATGTCTGGAGATAGCAGTGTTCCCAGGGAATGAGCGCGCAACCGTTTCCTTTCACCCGCCAGCGGGAAAGTGACCCATTGGTTATGTACCTGGTTCAAATCCCTTTATTATGCTTGCCCTAGCTGTTTGTACTCATTCCTAACAAAGAACTTGTTTGAGTACCTTTCCAAAGCTTTGAAATAAATTTTGCTTTTTTGAAACGTGGATTTATTCTCGATGCTTGGGGGTCCAACAGGAGAGAGAGAGGGAGGCATTGGGTCAAGACCAGCATGCTTCCTTCATGTTCCCAGGAGGCTGGGGGAAAAAACAGTATGTCTGTCCTAAGGCTTTAAGGGAAAACAGTTTTAAAAGCTTTGGGCTTCCCACCCCTTCCCAATGTGTGTCTCTCCTTACATGTCAATTTCATTCAGTTTCATTCTGTGCTGACAATCCCCCACTTCCAGGGAGAAGCACGGCGGCCCGGGGAAGAGGGAGAAGGTGAAAAGTACTGGGTTCGCCACATGGAGGATTCAGACGATGACATGAGTTTGCACACGTTTATTGTACTTAACACAAGACTAACTAAAACGGCCCTGCAAGGCCAACTATATACACACCCACCCAGCGCCGCCTTAGTCCATTGGAGGGTTTGAATTTCCCACCAAAGTGGCTATTGGTTGGGGCTGGGGGGGAACTAGGATCCTATGTTCCTATTGTCCAGGGGAGCCAAGCTCCTGTCTTTGCCGCGGACCCCTAGTGGCGGTCCGCGTACATAACAGAAGGAGCTACCACTGTGCTTGTCTGGCTTTTCAAAGCTTCTCTGGCAGCTATCTGAGAAGCTTCTTTGCAAAACAAAACAGAGAATCCACTACCCACACACAAAAGGAATACATTGCTGTATGCAAACCAAATCAGGGGGGATCATCATCGCAGAATGAAACATTTTTCCCTTTCATGTTTCATTGAACAAATGTGGGTTTTTTTGGGGGGGGAACCATTTTGGCAGTCTCTGGAAGCAAGCCTAAGATTAAAATGGCGCCTCGTTGTTTGACATTTTCATTTTTTTTACAAGATGTGATGAGATTAACACTAGACTAGGTTTTCTGGGGTGGGGAGACAGGGAAATGAGGAGGGGCATGGCAGCACCTTTTCCCTCTTCCCTGGGGCCGCCGCCTCGCTTCCCCCCGAAGCCAGTCTCATGTGTGTGCAAGGCCAGTAACCTGGGCCAGCTGGGCCACTTCATGGTCTCACTGCCTGCTGATGAGGCGTGCTGCTTGGAGGTACAGCTGAGTGCGGTGGGTGAGAGCCTGGCCAAAGTGCAGGCATTGCTTTTCACAGTGGCCGATAACACAGCAGAGAATCCAAAAAGTAGTTTCGTCAATTTCAGGAAGGTTTTTTTTTTAACCTTGCCTACTTTCCTGTCTTGCATTTCATTCAAGGAACTGAAGCATGAGCATTTAGATGGAAGGTGCTTGCTTGACGCTACTGTGCAGCTGCAATAGGGCAATTTAAAAAGAACTTTGAACCCCACCTCCCCACACACATGTTCCCACTCCAATTAAGAAAAACTATGAGTTTTGGTTGTGCATGCACAATAAATACACCGGGGGGGGGGGGGGGGGGGGGGGGGGGGGAGAATGGTATGTATGGCAGGAACATGAATCCGAAGCCAAGCTTAAAAGCTTAACTGCTGGGATTCTCTGCGGTAGGCTGTGAGTGCATAATAGGCCTTCCTGTTAAAATGATGCTAATTGAGCAACCCCTTCATTAAAAGCAGGGCTATTTTTGGGCAGGAACGCACAGGAACGGAGTTCCGGCTGGCTCCCAAGTTGGCCACGCCCAGCAGGAACTCATTAGCATAATAGGCCACACCCAACAGCAAAAACTCATTAGGATTGGCTACATTAGGGGTGTGTGGCCTAACATGCAAAGGAGTTCCTGCTACAAAAAAGGCCCTGGGTTTGGACAACAAACAAGGTAAACAGAATAAGAAGCAAAAGATGGGTGTGGCTGGATAACCACACTTCTGGTAACATGTGGGTGCAGCCTAATGTGCTAATGAGCTGTGCTGTCAGGGGTGTGGCCCAATATGCTAATAGGTTCCTGCTGTTGGGTGTGGCCTATTATGCTAATGAGTTCCTGCTGGGCTTTTTCTACAAAAAGAGCCCTGATTAAAAGGCTGGGTAAAAAGAAACTGCTTTGCATGGCACCTAAATGGAAGTAGTGTAGGCATCATGAGCTTCAAGTTGAAGGGAAATCCACACGAAAGGGGGCACTGCTGATCACCACCAACCTCATCTTTGAGGTGGGGGCACAGACAGCATGGCTTCTTAGAGAAAGACCTTAAGTGGTGGGATGAACAGTATGGGAGGAGGCAGTCCTATTAATGAAAATGCAACCCCCTGGTTGGCTCTTCCTGCTGCTGCTCAACTGTACAGCAGGAGAAAAATAAGGAAGATGGGGAGGGTGATTGCCAGCATCGTGATACAATAACCTCACGTCCAGCATAACCAGAAGTGATGTCATTGCACTGTCACTGATGTCATTACATCACCAGCGAGCCCTCTCTCCAACAGGTCAGTTTCCTGCTGGTTGTCAGCCTTAGGCTGCGATCATGCATATGAAGTAATTTACTTTTAATGCACTTTCAATGCACTTTTGATTTGGATTATGCCAGTTCACACAGCGAAATCCAGTTGGAAAGTGCACTGGAAGTGGATTGAAAGTGGATTATTTCATGTGTGTGATCACAGCCTAATGCTAGCAACCCTAGTTTTCAGCCAAGGTGGAGAGAAACTGGCTCCTCAGCCCCTCCTTCCCTCTGTGTTTGAGGCACTGCAAGAACTTTTGTATGGGGGAAAGTCTATGACCTGTCACTTTTGAGCCATGTCAAGTGAGATTTTTAGTGCTGTTTTATTATATTCTTGTCTCTGTTTCAAGTCACTTGTATTATAAGTCCTTGGGGGGGCCTGCTTTATGGAAGAAAGGAGGGGTAAGAGCATTTTAATAAATTAAAAACTAAAAATTCAATAGATATAATACTGTATCCTGTCACCATTTTGGGAAACAGTATTCTGTTTTCACCCTATATTCACTTGTAAAAATGAATTATAAATGAATTATGAAATTCCGAAGACAATTCTGTCTCTTCCACACCAAAAAAATGTTGAGTTAGACACAGCCAACCCTGCACATCCAATTATGTAGCCCTGTGGATTTTTAGCCTAAAGTAAATGTTTAAATGCATTGTGGTGGAAGGAAACAAACTGTTAATAATATTGCTTTTTCATGCAAGCATGATTTTAATAATTGGGAAAAATATGAAGCAATTTTAGTCTTAAAAGGTAGGTAAAATTGATGGGGATTAAGTACACCTAATTGTGCAATTAATAAAGCTCAGAAACTGATTTTTCATTAGTGCATATTTGATACCTTACATTTTCAGCATACTTAAGCTTTCTAGATGGAAAGGCGTATTTGTCCTCTATTAGCTGAAGTATTGCTTCAGGCAAAATGTATGTACACACTTCTCCTTCTCAGACTCACCCCATCCTCTCAGCCTGAGGTGTGAACCCAATCCTGCTCTCCCCAGCCAGCCTTGTTTTGTTTTTCAACACACTTTCAGGCAGTCTGTATTATGGCAGCAGTGTAGCAGTTCTGCATTATTGTGAGTCAACAAGACACAAGCTGCTTTGGGGAGAAGAATCTTGCTGCTTTTGATCCTGCTCGTCATCTAAAAGACAAGCAGGAATCGAGTAAGCTTTACTGCTAATTGGGCTGGTCTGAGGTTTGCTCTGGAACATCTTGATAGGCCTTGTAAAAAACTAGTTCTGTGTTAAGCATACAGATATTTTTTCCATTGTGTCTGCTGCTCTCACAACACCATGTCTAGCACAAGGCCCCCCCAACCTTTTTGAACCTGTAGGCAATTCTGGAATTCTGTCACAGGGTGGTGAGCACAACCACAAAATGGCTGCCACGGGAGGTGGAGCCAATGACAGTGAGGCTATGCTTAACTGGAATAGTAACTATTAAACATTTCAAGCAGAAGGTCTGCTTAATAGAATCATAGAATGTTAGAGTTGGAAGGTACCCTGCAGGTCATCTAGTCCAACATCCAATTCTTTCAGCCTTTCCTCATAAGACTTGGATTCCAACCCTCTCACCATCCTGGTTGCCCTCTTCTGGACACGCTCAAGCTTGTCAACATCCTTCCTAAAATGTGGTGCCCAAAACTGGACACAGTACTCCAGGTGAGGCCTGACCATAGCAGAATCGTGCTGGAAACAGTAAGAATGGTTGAGCAGTGGAACAGTCTGCCTCGGGAGGTGATGGATGTTCCTTTGCTGGACGACCATCTTTCAGGTATGTTGTAGGTATGTAGGGCTATCTTTCAGCTATGCTCTTGCAGAGTGCAGGGGGTTGGACTAGATGACCTGCAAGGTCCCTTCCAACATTATATGATTCTATGAGTCTTGGTATGATGTTGTAAGGCAGTTCTTAGGTTCTAAAATAGCAGTGACCATTGTTATTTGCTGGACCAAGCCTTTCTGTTTTGTCAGATGCAGAAACCTAAGAATGCTTGTGCCTTCCCGGTAATAACAAAAATAACATGTACATAAATGCTATTTGTATAGCAATGTCATCTTACAGTCACAAGTCACCATGCTTCACACTATGCAAAATTGATTAGTTCCATTTTTTATTCTGACAGCATAAAGCATAGGAGGTGACCGTAATGAAATCAAATTTTGAATAATGTTCATACTGTGCCATTTGGAGTGTTAAAAAAGGCTGATGGGATGAGGGACAGAGGGACAAATTAAAATCAGCATGAAAGGAAAAGCAAAGCAAACTGTAAAGCAAGGCCAATCTTTTATCTTGTTATTACTTTGTATTTTTTTTTTAAAAAGCATAGCGGAACATGAACGAGATCTTTTCCAAATGATGGGCTGTGCTGGAAATTGCTCTTGTGACAATTTTGCATCTGTGAGCAAGATAAAATTTAGGTCAGACCTGTAAGCTCTCCAGGTGGTCTTGAGATGACTGGCACTAAAATGGCAACAAATGACCACCATCAGTCAGTTAGCCATGGGTGAGAAAATGGAGAGATGGCCACTTAAACAATTACTCCTTATGTTTGCTGGTTGACAGTCTCTAGAGACTCGTTCCTAGCTGTGTTTTGCTGTAAACATCCAGAAAGCTGTCCGGGTTTTAGCACGGCAGCACATACCAGGCTTTTGATTTTTGGTTTTGACATTTAATTTTAGTCTTAATCTCAAACCGGTTGAGGTCTAGCATAACGGGGTAGGAAAATACATATCTGGGACCACTGACAAGCACAAACACTGAATACAATGGGGAGAGAAACTGCATATCATTTTCTTCCTGGGTGGCAGTTATCAGGAAATGTTGGGAACTGACACACAAGACACTTCCAGTATTTCAGCCTTCGATTGCTAACAGCCATTTACTTTGCTCCCTTGGATACCATAATGGGGGGGGGAAGCAAAGTTGACTTCCGTGTCATTCTCTGTAAGGCGTACCTGCAGTGTCGGTATCATTAGAAGGGAATTTTGCAGCAGCTGGACTTGTTTGCAGATCACAATCAAAACATGACCCCATTTTCTTTATATGCAAGAATGAGGGAATTAACCTGGATGGCATGGTGTGAACTCTCTTGGAGATTTTTAATTTGCACAGTGTGGCTCTGCTCATGTGACTAGGCAGACCTTTTCGCAAGTTGCTGTTGGAACCAAACAGGGAAGAACAGACCCAAGGATGCAAGATCCCAGTTCTATATAAATAAACCCCCCAGTGCATAAATACAAGTTTGGATTTGCACAAAGCACTGTCAGCTCTACAGTGCACTAGGTATTACGCCAGGGGAGATTTTTGCATTTCTATTATTTGGTGTTTACTGAATCTGTCACCTTGTCTGTAAACTCATGTAATCACTGTATGTTTTCTTCCTATACAGCAAATAGTTTCAGGAGGCAATTGAGACCACAGCCTTGATGATTGATCTGGTTCTCACATACATTTGCACATACACAGAGCTCTTTTACTTTTTTAAAAAAAGAAAGGCATCCAGTCACAGACATTTCACCACTTCACCTTCTATTATGGTACTGATACACCAAGGCTGAATATGAATATGCTGCTTACAATACAATATAAGTAGTGTTATCCCTTGTAAACCCGTCAACTTCAATGATCCTATGGCCAAACCAGACTTTTTTCAAAAAGTCACATACAGCAAATCCGGATTCAAATTACTATCCCTGAAGCCATGCAGCAGCTGCAGGGAATGTTTCTTTAAAAATGAAGGAGAGCCCAATTTGGATTGGAAGAGTGGCATGGGGGGAGAAGAAGTTCTTGCCCCCATGGCTTTTTGACAGCTCACAATGGTGCCAGGGGGTATTTCACTTTCAGGAGCACCTCCTCCTCTGACACCACAGTTCTGAGCCAAATTGGTCTCTGTCTCATTTTTAAAGAGACATTCTCCATAAGGGCTGTGTGGTTTTCGGGTGGGGATGGGGGGGCTGGGGGGACATGGGGGCTATGTGTTTTGTGATATCACCAATATCACTACATCACTTCAAGTTACAACCCAGAAATGACAAAGAGTAGCTCTAGGAATCTCCAGGAGCTCTGTGGTAAAATCATAAGAGTTTCCAATGAATCCTAGAGTTTTGTCACATCTGGGTTAACATAAGAACATAAGAGACGCCAATGTTGGATCAGGCCAAAGGCCCATCCAGTCCAACACTCTGTCACACAGTGTCCAAAAATACCAGGTGACATCAGGAGTTACAGCAGTGGGGCCAGGACACCAGAAGCCCTCCCACTGTTGCCCCCCCCCCCCCACCCACAAAAAACTTTGCCCCAGATTGAGGGTTCCTAGCTAAACCTTGTGGCAAATAGCCACTGATGGACTCTGCTCCATATTTTTATCTAATTCCCTCTTGAAGCCATCCATGCTTGCAGCCGCCGCCACCTCCTGTGGCAGTTAATTCCATGTGTTAATCACTCTTTGGGTGAAGAAGTACTTCTGTTTATCTGTTCTAACCCAACTATGCAGCAATTTCATTGAGTGCCCATGAGCTCTTGTATTGTGAGAAAGGGAGAAAAGTACTTCTTTCTCTGCCTGCTCTATCTCATACATAATCTTGTAAACCTCAATCATGTCACCACCTCAGTCGTTGTTTCTCCAAGCTAAAGAGCCCCAAGTGCTTTAACCTTTCTTCATAGGGAAAGTGTTCCAACCCTTTGATCATTCTAGTTTCCCTTTTCTGCACTTTTTCCAATACCATAATATCCTTTTTTGAGGTGTGGTGACCAGAGATGTACACAGTACTCCAAATGAGGTTGCACCATTGATTTATACGGGGGCATTATGATAACAAAAAGCTGCAAGACATGACGTGGAAGATGAGCCCCTCAGGTTGGAAGGTGTCCAATATGCTGTTGGGGAAGAGCAGAAGGCAAGTACAAGTAACCCCAGGAAAAGTGAAGTGGCTGGGCCAAAGCCAAAAGGACACTCAGCTGTGGATGTGTCTGATGGTGAAAGGAAAGTCCGATTCTGCAAAGAACAATACTGCATAGGAACCTGGAATGAAAGATCTATGAATCAAGGTAATCTTGACGTGGTCAAAAATGAGATGGCAAGACTGAACATCAACATCTTAGGAATCAGTGAACTAAAGTAGACAGAAATGGGCAAATTTAACTCAGTAGACCATTATATCTACTACTGTGGCTAAGAATCCCGTAGAAAAAAATGGTGTGGCCTTTATAGTCAACAAGAGAGTGAGAAAGGCAGTAATGGGATACAATCTCAAAAACAACTGAATGATCTCGGTACAAATCCAAGGCAAACCATTCAACATCACAGTAATTCAAGTCTATGCCCCAACCACTGATGCAGAGGAGGCTGAAGTGGACTGGTTCTATGAAGATCTACAACACCGCCTAGAACTAACACCAAAAAATATGTCTCATCATCATAGGGGACTGGAATGCTAAAGTAGGAAGTCAAAAGGTAAGCAGAATCACGGACAAGTTTGGCCTTGGAGAACAAAATGAAGCAGGGCAAAGGCTAACTAGAGTTTTGTCAAGAGAACACCCTGGTCATAGCGAACACCCTCTTCCAACAACCTAAGAGGCGACTCTACACATGGACATCACCAGATGGGCAACACCAAAATCAGATTGATTATATAATTTGCAGTCAAAGATGGAGAAGCTCTATCCAGTCAGTAAAAACAAGACCTGGAGATTACTGTGGCTCAGATCATGAGCTACTCATTGCAAAATTCAGACTTAAACTGAAGAAAGTTGGGGAAACCACTAGGCCATTCAGATTTGACCTAGATCAGATCCATGATAAATATACAGTGGAGGTAAAGAATAGGTTTAAGGGACTAGATTTGATAGATAGAGTGCCTGAAGAACTATGGACAGAGGTTCGTGACATTGTACAGGAGGCAGCAATCACCACCATCCCAAAGAAAAATAAATGCAAGAAAGCAAAGTGGCTGTCTGATGAGGCTTTACAAATAGCAGAGGAAAGAAGGAGTGAAAGGCAAAGGTGAAAAGGAAAGATTTACCCAACTGAATGCAGATTTCCAGAGAACAGCAAGGAGAGATAAGGAGGCTTTCGTGAATGAGCAATGCAAAGTAATAGAGAAAAACAATAGAATGGGAAGGACTAGATATCTCTTCAAGAAAATTGGAGAAATGAAGGGATCATTCCATGCAAAGCTGGCCATGATAAAGGACAAAAATGGTAGGGACCTAACAGAAGCAGAAGAGATTAGGAAGAGATGGCAAGAATACACAGAAGAACTATACAAGAAGGACCTCGATGTCCTTGACAACCTCGACGATGTAATCACTGACCTTGAGCCAGACATCCTGGATTCCGAAGTCAAATAAGCCTTAGAAAGCATTACTAAAAACAAAGCTAGTGGAGGTGATGGTATTCCAGCTGAGCTATTCAAAGTCTTAAAAGATGATGCTGTTAAAGTGCTGCACTCAATTTGCCAGCAAATTTGGAAAACACAACAGTGGCCACAGGATTGGAAAAGGTCAGTATATATTCCAATCCCAAAGAAGGGCAATGCTAAAGATCCTACAAGCTAGGCTTCAGCAGTACATGGATAGAGAACTGCCAGAAGTACAAGCTAGGTTTCGAAGAGGTAGAGGAACTAGAGATCAAATTGCCAACATTCGCTAGATTATGGAGAAAGCAAGAAAGTACCAGAAAAACATCCACTTTTGCTTCATTGACTATGCTAAAGCCTTTGATTGTGTGGATCACAACAAACTATGGCAAGTCCTTAAAGAGATGGGAGTACCAGACCACCTCTCATGTCTCTTGAGAAACCTGTATAAGGGTCAAGAAGCGACAGTTAGAACCGGAGATAGAACAACTGATTGGTTTAGCATAGGAAAAGGAGTATGACAAGGATGTATGTTGTCCCCTTGCTTATTTAATTTATATGCAGAGTACATCATGTGAAATGCCAGCCTGGATGATTCAGAAGCCGGAATTAAGATTGCTGGGAAAAACATCAACAACCTCAGATACGCAGACGATACCACTCTAATAGCAGAAAATGAAGAGGACCTCAAGAGCCTCTTATTCAGGGTAAAAGAGGAGAGCGCAAAGGTTGGCTTGAAACTCAACATCAAAAAAACTAAGATCATGGCATCTGGCCCCATCACTCCTTGGCAAATAGAAGGAGATATTGTGGAAGCAGTGACAGATTTCACGTTCCTGGGATCCAAGATCACTGCAGATGGTGACAGCAGCGATGAAATTAAAAGACGCCTGCTCCTTGGGAGGAAAGCGATGGCAAACCTAAACAGCATAATAAAAAATAGAGACATCACCCTGCCAACAAAAGTCTGTATGGTCAAAGCAATGGTATTCCTAGTAGTCATGTATGGCTGCGAGAGTTGGACTATAAGGAAGGCCGAGTGCCGAAGAATAGATTCTTTTGAATTATGCTGCTGGAGAAGACTCTTGAGAGTGCCCTGGACTGCAAGGAGATCAAATCAGTCAGTCCTAAAAGAAATCAACCCTGACTGCTCCCTGGGAGGCCAGATACTGAATCAGAAGCTCAAATACTTTGGCCACCAAATGAGAAGGGAGCACTTACTGGAGAAGACCCTGATGCTGGGAAAGATTGAAGGTCAAAGAAGAAGGGGATGGTAAAGGATGCGATGGTTAGACAGTGTTATCGAGGCAACAAACATGAAATTAAGCAAACTCCGGGACACGGCAGAAGACAGGAGGGCCTGGCGTGATGTAGTCCATGGGGTTGCGAAGAGTCAGACTTGACTGTACCACTGAACAACAACAATTATGATACTGGCTGATTTGTTTTCAATCCCCTTCCTAATAATTCCCACAATTGGCATCAGCAATGTTGCTGGGGGCGGAGGGGTTCTCTCACTCCCACTCCATAGGCAACTGAGTGTGCCAACCTAGTATGCAAACCTAGTGGCTGCAGGGAGAGTGAGTTCTGTCTGGAGAACCCAGACTGGACTCTTAAAAATGTAACATCTAGTTTGGCCCGTAGAAGAGGGTACCTCTGTTTATGATTGCACTGCTAAAAGTGCTTTTCAATCATTTTCACACTGTTGATGTTCATGTGTGAAAAACTCACAAGTGTTTTTAAATGTATGTGTATCAGGTTTTGAACATGAAAATAAAGGAACGAAACCTAGAATGTACTTGGATCAGGTTTCTGAATCAATTGATGGCCATCCAGGGAGCTTGGCTAATAAATGCATTTCAGCCTTAGTGGGCTTGTCAATGCAGCTGTGATTTGGGTCTTGAAAAGAGTGGAACTACAGTCAAAATCTACAGCCTTAGCTTGGTTGTATATGTGCATGTTTTCAGAAGTAATGAGGTAAGTAGTTCCACTGAAGAAATAGCGATGTTGTCTTTTCTCATTTTCTGAAAGCAGGAATAATAGAACTTGCTGTGAAAGGCACATCACATTGCAGGAAGAATAGCGAAGAGAAGGTTGCAGTTGTTTAAACATTGTTCCATACATACATTCCAAGTTAACAAGACCATGGGCTGCGGTCACACACACTAAGTAATCCACTTTCAATCCACTTTCAGTGCACTTTCCAACTGGATTTTACTGTTTAAACTGGCAAAATCCAGTTGGAAAGTGCATTGAAAGTGGAGCAAAAGTGGATTATTCGGTATGTGTGACCGCAGCCCATGTTTCACTTTTACTTGTCAGGAAACTGTAGCCAGTCCCTAGTGAGCTATGCCTGTTTTTCTCATTCACACATGACATTTAGACATGTGTACATAAAACACTTTGTTGGTGTATTTGAACAAGAGCACTGTATTGAAGCAGTTCTGAGACCATGCAAGCATAGTATATATTTCATATTTGTGGCAGGTCTACAAAAGTACAGAAAACTATGGAGATGTAGCTGAATCTTCTGTTCTGTTGAATAATGATGAACTCTCAGAGTACTGTGGTTTGTATTTGAAAATGTCCGTCTTAGTATCAAGAAACCAGCCTAACATTAGTTTATGGGCTGTGTCCTCCAGCGACAGATTAATAGCAAGCACCTCTAGCATTAATTTGTACCCTGCACCCTGCTGAAGCAAAGTAGGTATACAGCATGGACAAAGTCTTCTTTCCTTAGCAAATGTAATTATTTTTCTTCCTTTACTCTTTAGAAAGTAATGAGATTCTTATTTTTGGGTTGCCCTTTTACAGTAAGTATTTTCATAGAAACAGCTTATCTTTATTCAAAGTCATGAATTGTGTCAACAATACCAACCCAGTATCAGCATGAAACTGGACACAGGTATTTGTGGGCTGATTAAAGAGGCTTTCCCAGATGGAAAATACAACTGTGCTTTGACTGAGGCAGGAAGTTATTTTAGGTGCTTGAAGTGCCATGAGGTAAACAATTCTTTTTTGACAATTCCAGCGTTGACTGAGTGCATTATGTATAAAGGCCAAGTATCTGAGGAATTTAAAGTGTCCCAAAGGTAGGCAACGATTTCCAGAACTGTTCTTTTGTCAGTTCTTTTATCTTGCAAACTGAAACACAAAACAGACGTGCATATTGTTATACTTCAGGTGAGCGAAAATGGATTGGAGTGATACTGTAGCTATTTTGAGTTCTTCTAAATTGTCCTTCCTCATAGACAAACATGTTGCATTCCATTCACCATGACAGGATTCTATTCAGACCGCTCTTCTGTTAGATAATAATTGCCAAACTTTAGTTTACAGTGTAAAAAAGTGGGACATATCTGCATCTACCTTTACTAACATATTGATCCTCCTTGTGTGAAGTGGAAAGCGAAGCCTCTGAATAACAAAAGAAGAAAGGGGCTGATTTCTGAGTGAACTGGGGACTGTTTTTTTTCCACCACCAAAGATTGTAAATTGTTCCAAAGTAATTTTCAGTTCTTTCAAATGACAACAAAATATCTCTAACAATATTTTGTTGTCATTTGAAACAACAAAAACAGAATTTGTACACTGAGATTTAGTGAAGCAGCCTGTAGGCCTGATTCAGGCGACTCCTGCCACCTTGACTTGTGAAAACAAGGCCTCAAAAATCCTTGGAAAAAAAGTAAGAGTGCTTTGTTACTTTACAAGTTAGAATGAATGCACATATAATGTGTGTACAGTACACACTTGATTTTTCTTTATTTATGAGATGAATAATTCTCATGTTACATTCAATGCATGTACAGATAAATATGTGATTTAAACCCCACATTTATCCAGGTTCTGGTCTTTGTTTTTCTATGGCCCCTGCCACACGGGACAGCTGAAACGCGGCTACTCAGAGCCGCTCCAAACTTGAGACGCCGTGGCGGGATCCCACGGATCCCCTGAGCCGCGGCGCATCGCTCCCCGGCACGATCAGATGCCAGGGAGGAAAAGTCCGATGGGAGGGGGAGGCTACCAAACTGTGCATGCTCGAGCATGCGCAGTTTGGCCGGGGGGCGGGATGCGGTGGCGCAAGGACGTGCCGCCGATTCCACAGCCCGGCTTGAGGCGCTCCAATGGATGCAACCACCTAGATAGGTGGTTCTTTTTTACGGCGTGGTATTGGCATTTGGGACGGATCAGGGACGGAGACGGCATGCTCCCCAGATGTTGAGGTGGGATCGCGCCCGTTTGCTCCGCCCCCGTTCCGTCCCGCTCCCGGCCCAAATGGGCTCGTATGGACAGGGCCTTTGTAAAGTGAACCTGTGGCAACTCCTTGTTACAAACAGACATATGCAGGTACACAGTGACCGATTCCACAAAAGCAGTTGTTCCACCCTTGGTCTGCCATTTCCCCCGGTTGTATTGCTCAATTTCCCACTATTTTCTGCATGGCTGCATTTTGACCTGCATCTCTCCCTCCCCCCCATTTCCCCCATGTCAGGCTGAGGGCAGAACAACTGTTTTTGTGGAATTGGCCAGTGTTTTTTCATGAGGGAAAAGTGCAAGTACTCATATATAAGGTAGCATTGATGATTCCTATCAATTCCTCTCCCTGAACTTAGGAGAGCCCTCCCAAAAAGGTGTTGGTACATTTGATAAGATCTACATGTACATGCAGGATGTAAGCATGTTACCTGCAACATGTGAACATGGCTAATATGGTTGTAAATCACTCAAGGACAATTCAAAACATGCAGTTGGAGAAAAATGCAGCTTGTGTTGATTTCTACATACAGAACACAGATTTACCATAGGAATCACTCTTGAATTATGCCTGTTTTCATATAAAGATTTTTGGTCTTAAAGTTTAGTCCTCCAATCTGTGTGCATACTACTCCTTAGATTCTCATGGGAATTAACCACACAAAAATTAGGCTCTAATGAATTTATCATTTCCACCCTCCACATGGGAGCCCCTTAGAGTTTGAATGGGGGGGGGCAGGGCACTGGTTCTTTACAAATGTACATCTCTTGGATTTCATATTGA
Organism: Gekko japonicus; assembly: GCF_001447785.1. Classification (NCBI taxonomy): domain Eukaryota; kingdom Metazoa; phylum Chordata; class Lepidosauria; order Squamata; family Gekkonidae; genus Gekko; species Gekko japonicus. Next base: position 304,103 of record NW_015174899.1, read on the forward strand.
GTTCAAAAAGCTATCTGCACATTGCAGGAAATACTTTTAAAGGTCAGGCCTCAAGAGGCATCCTTTGCATTGGGAATCATATTTGTAATATATCTGTGTAGTCATGAAAGGTTAAGACAATAATTACATAACGCCAAATGTAAAGAATGGAGTACAACTGACCAGGATTGTTTCCATTCCAAACTTTGCACCTCCACATAAATATGTTAACTATTTAGATTTTATTATTTTCTTCTCTGCTCTTGTACTTGTATACTTTGTTGCATACTTCTTTTAATAAACTTTATTGATTATACTTCTGTGTTGTCATTTGAGTTTTGGGGCTTCAATCTAAACCCACTACCATAGCATATATTGGCTACAGTTAACAATGTAATTGTTTTTGGAACTCAACTTGCAAGTGTCTCACCTTGCAGTGCTGATTTCTTGATTAACACCCAGCAGGGTTGGAGACCTGGTCCCTTGGTCTCTTAGCAGAGGGCAGAGGTTGATTCGGGGGGAATCGCGGGGGATCGCTGTTCCCCCGGGTGAGGTGCAGGGGGCGGGGCACATGATGAAGCCCCGCCCCCTGCTTCTGGCCGCCCCACTTCTGGCCCTCATTCAGCCAGGAGGAGGCAGGAGAAGAGGGAGGGTAAGTTGCTTCCTCCCCGTCTCTCCCCACCCCTGCCTGCCTGGGGCCAGGGAGGGCCTTGGCGGGGCTTCCTCGCACTCCCGCTGGCCTTGCAGGTCCACCGCTGGGCACTCGGCAGTGGAGCCGCAAGGCCAGCGGCGGCGGCTGGGACCGTTGGGGGCGGGGGGGCTTCGCAGGGCTTCCTCGCACTCCCGCACCTTTAAGACTAACAAATAGCACCTTTAAGACTAACCTTTAAGACTAAGACTGAGTGGTGGGTGTGGCCTTATGACACACTTCCGGTGATGGCAGGGTGTGTGGCCTTATGACACACTTCCAGTGATGTCAGGGGGTGTGGCCTTATGACACACTTCTGGTGATGTCAGGGGGTGTTTGGCTTATGCTAATGAGTTATGCTAATGAGTTCCCCTAGCTCTTTTTCTACGAAACGACCCCTGGCTGAGGGTTAGCTAGAAGGGCTGGTGCCTGGGCAGTGAGGACTCACTCCCCAGCATTTTGTATGTGGTTTTGCCCTGTCTTGTCACAACCCCATGACAGCATTTGCATCCAGTGTCCCCCAGAGAGAACATAAGATCATAAGAGAAGCCAGTGTTGGATCAGGCCAATGACCTGTCCAGTCCAACATTCTGTCACACTCTGTCACACTGTTTATTTGCAGAGTGCCTTCCCCTCAGCATTGAGCAACAGCTGACCCCTCAGTTTAAGAAAGTGGATCTGCAATTGTCATGCGGCAACCTGGTATTAACCTTTAAGGCCCTTAATGGTCAGGGACCCACGTATCTCAGGGACTGCCTCTCCTGGTATACCCCCTGAAGAGCGCTACGCTCAGTCAAGAAGAACTTGCTGGTGGTCCCTGGCCCGAGAGACATCCGGTTGTCCTCAACCAGGGCCTGGGCCTTTTTGGCCCTAGCCCCAACCTGGTAGAACTCTCTGCCGAATAGCCTCCATGCCCTGCAGGACATAATGCAGTTCCACAGGGCATGCAAGGCAGAGATGTTCCGTCAGGTGTTTGGCTGAGAGCAGCGACGGCTTCCATCTGGCTGGCACACCTGTTTTTCCTGCCTCCCCTCCCCATGAGGCAGTGGCATATTTTTAGCAGTTTCATCACCATCTTATTGGTTACAGGTTATTTATTACTGTAATGGTAGGGATTTTAAATATAATTTTTATGTTTGTGTGTGTTTTTATATTGCTGTTTCACAGGGTGGTTTAAAAATTGAATTCAATAAATGAATAAATCTGAGCTACAGGAGGGTGACCAGAAAAATATTAGCGGCAGCAAGTGCAACAACAGTGCCATTTAGTGCAACCATTGGCAAAGAGACAGCAGAGCTGACTTCAGTTGACTTACAAGAAGAAGAAGAGGAGAAGAGATTGGATTTATACCCCGCCCTTCACTACCCAAAGGTGTCTCAGAGCAGCTTACAAACTCTTTTCCCTTCCCCTCCCCACAACAGACACCCTGTGAGGTAGGCGGGGCTTAGAGAGCTCTTGACAGAAACTGCTCTTTTTCAAGAACAGCTCTTATCAGAGCTACGGCTTGCCCAAGGCCATCCAGCCAGGTGCAAGTGGAGGAGTGGGGAATCAAACCTGGCTCTCCCAGATTAGAGTCCGTGCACTTAACCTCTACACCAAACTGGCTCTGAACATAACTGGCTCTTAGAAAGGAGAAACTCTGCTTCAAATTGCACTGTGTGTCTTCCAGAGAGCACACCATGGAAAATTGGAGCCTTGTTCAGTGCAGCCAAACCTGCATATATCAACACAACAATCAAAATAAGCGGCAGCTGCTGCTGAGGTGAGTCCTCTCCATATCACTGGAGTGAGGATAGGGACTCGAAACAACTGGTTAGATGGGGGTTGGACAACTCTGAGACCCTTCCAGGAAGAACTCCACAGTGAAAGACCAGTTCTCCGGGTTGCTGGTCGCCTGGCACTGGATGGCAGACTTGTTCGATTCAGAAGCTCCCTTGATTTTTGAGAGGTACGGAATCTCTTCTGTCCCCAGAGTGGCAAAAAGCTCTGATTTCTTCTTATCTTCATTTCTAAAAACACAGTTTCTACTGTACTTCATTCTATGTGGGGCAGCTAGCTCACACTAACTCAGCTTAGAGGGAACACTGGTGGTGCTGTCCTTGACGATATCTCAGCAATTTCAGTTCATACAAAAAGTGGCAGCAAGACTCCTGTTGGGGGGGTCAGCTGCTCTGAACGTTCAACTACGGTGCTCTATCAACTGCACTGGTCTGGTTACCTGTTTGCTTCTGGGACTAATTCAAAGTGGTAGTTATCATCTTTAAAGCCGTTTATGAACTAGGGCCCTTATATTTACGAAACTGCATCTTCCCAGGATGTACCAGTTGCTCTCTTTAGACAGCCTTCTGCTTATGATGCCCTCTCTCAGGACTACCCAGTTAGCAAGGGACAAGTTGTGGACTTCTCCTGTGGCTGGCTCAGTCCAGAGTGGTTGAGGAGAACACCTTCTCTTTCAGTATTCAGGAAGCCTTGTAAAATGGGACCTTTGGTGGAAGGTAAAATGTTTTGGGACAATCTATACTGTCTGTACATTAACAAAAAGATTTGCTTGGGGTTGCCGGCTTTGGGTTGGGAAATACCTTTTGGGGATATTTGGGGGGTGGAGCCTGGGGAAGGCGGGTTTGGGGGAGGAGAGGGACCTCAGCAGGATATAATACCATAGAGTCCACCCTCCAAAGGAGTCATTTTTTCCAAGGGAACTGATCTTGATCATCCGGAGATCAATTGTAACAAGCAGGAAATCTGCAGGTGCCACCTGTAGGTTGGCTATGTTAGCTGCTTTTAGTCTAAGGAGATGGTGGATAAAAATATTTTAAAGGAATAAAGGTGGCATTCGTGGCACTTCCAAAATGTCACAGGAGTAAGTTTCAAAGGTCTACAATTAGAAAATGCATTTGAGCAAATTCACTCTGAATGATAAACACCCAAGTGAATTATACGCTGGCAGCGCAATTCCTTCAGTAATATATGCTCTTTATTTGGATTATTATTTTATTAATATATGTGTGTTTAATTTTAATTATGTTTGCAGTCTCTGGCGAAACTAATGAAAAGGTTTACATGCTTCTTGGTAAACGTGCGCACAGGGTGTTTGCAAATTGTCAGTTAATATATTTCTGTTTTCGCACATCCCATTAATGCAAACCATTTTAAAGGAGTCCACTTCACTCTCTTTGCAGTGAACTGCAAAGCCTGTGTTAATTTCAGAAGAGCTTGATTGTGTTTTGCACCTCAGTTGATTGTTATTCAGTTGTGTGTGCACTTTAGGGAAGATTATAGAAGTGGAGTATTTCTTGCCAGTGGAAATATTTTTTCAGATGCCTAATTCAAGAAAGAATGTGCGTGTGCATTGCAGCCCACATTAGCTTTTCAAGAAGAATAAATTCATCCTGTTGATTTGTGTGAATTGTCAAAACTTTAGACATCTTGTAGGAATGTTTCTAAGATGCAGAACCACAACATGAGTCATGGCTGTTAGTGACAAAGAAAATATATTGCAAGTGGTCTTGCAGGTCTATAAGAATAAACCAGTTCTTGTTTTTATAGATTTGGAGGTTACTGTCTCAGGGCTCCTATTCCTTGGTAATTTTCTATGTCTTTCATGCAGGAGCAAGGAACTTCAGGATGTTTGGGTTATTTTGAGTCATTTACAGGGCACTGCTTGCCTCTGGGAACCCCACCTCACTACTCCTATTTATATACTAATTTTTGTGGCTGTTGCTTTATGGTACCAGTTTACAGCACTGTGAGTCAGCATAGAATGTTGGCTTTCCATTTCAGCCAGTTTGCTACAGTCCTCTGGGATACACCACTGTGTGCTAGGCTCCAAATCAATCTGGACATAGATCACACATTCTGAGTTTTGCCTGAATCTCGTAGATAGCTTTCTTTGGTAGGTAAACATATAGGGTTGCCACCTTCCAGGTGGTGTCTGGAGATCTCTCAGAATTACAGCTGATCTCCAGATGACATAGATCAGTTCCCCTGAAGGAAATGGCTGCTTTGGAGGATGGACTGTATATAATTATACCCTGCTAAGGTCTGTCCCCAAACCTTACCCTTCCCAGGTTCCACACCCACCCCCACCCACCCAAAAAAAACCTCCAGGAATTTTCCAACACAGATTTGGCAACCCTAGGCCAGGAGACCTCCTGGAATTATGACTGACCTCCAGATAACAGAGACTAGCTCCCCTGGAGGAAATGGCAGTTTAGGAGGGTGACTTTCTTGCATCACATTCCCACAGAGCTCCTTTCCTTCCCCAAACTCCATCCACTCCTAAATCTCCATAAATTTCCCAAGCCAGAGTTGGCAACCCTATAAGTTAAACACTAAGAGTATCTATTGTGCTGCTTGCACAACACAGACACTTATCCTAAGATAAAAGGAAACTTCAGTGTCCCTGATTTTGGCTGGGGAGTTGAACTCACTTAAAGCCCCAATTCTGTACTCTTCAAAATGTATATAGAAGCCCGAGGTTCACATGAACAAATGATGATACCTTATACCAGGTCAGACTATCCCTCCGTCTAGCTTAGTATTGTCTATGGTGGTTGGCAATGGTTTGTCCGGGTCTCAGACAAAGATCAGTCTTTCTCAACACTTGCTAGATGAGGTCTTAGAGATGTCAGGGACTGAATCTGGGACCTTCTGCATACAAAGCACAATCTCTTGCACACTCAGTACAGCATCAATTAAACAAGTCCTCAGAGGGAAAATAAAGGAACAAAAAGTTCCTTGGAGACTTCCCAGGGGGATCCTTAAGGAAGAATGAAGAACAGTTTGCTCACAATGGCTGATTTTTCCTTGACAATGAACAGCTGCAGGACTGCATTGCATATGTTCTAGGGAGCGAGCGTTGCTGTTCACATAAGGCAGCCGTGGACAGCTATCTGAGGAATAAGCAGGGCCGTAGCCAGGATTTTGTAATTCGAGTGGCCTTTAAATAAGTCGGGGGGCACTGACATCACAAAATTAAAAAATAAAATAAAAATTTTAAAACTCACTTTTGCAGCATTCGCAGTCTGCTTGCTTATGCGGGGAAACAAGCTGCGCTTGGGGAAGGGGTGGCGGTGGGGAGTCCTCCAGGTAGCCCAAAGAGTTGGGGAGCCTGGGTGCTGCATGGAAGTCAGGGGGCCTTGGCAGAAAGTCAGGGGGCCAGGCCCTGAAATGCCCCACTGTAGCTACAGGCCTGGGAATAAGGAATGCAGCTGCTTAAACATAGCCCAGAGCTTTGCATACCCTGTGGTAATTCCATTTGAGATATTTTGGGACTTCCGGTTTTCAGCGACTTGCGAACGAACGCACTCCATCAAGCTCCGATGGGCGTGATTTGGATCGAGGCGGCAGGGAAGGGGTTCAGAAGCCTTCGACCCCCCCCCCCCTGAAGCTCTTGTAGGGAGCTTCTAGCCTGGAGCGAAGAAAGAGCCACTCCCAAAGCCGCAGCTAGAGGACTGAGGCTCTTTTTAGCCCCTTAAGGTCCTGCTGCCCTGAGGCCAGCAATGGCAACCAGAGATGTTACCAGACCAGAGCATGCAAGGACTTAAGCAAAAGGACACTCCCTACGGGATGACACCCAGCGGGGGAAAAATAATAAGTGAACAAGTTTCAAAAGAAAGACAAAAGTAAAAAGGGTGGAGGAACTGACAGTGAGACGGCAAAGCCCCATAGAGAAGGAGGGGGAACTCTCGGGAGGAAGAACCCTAAAAAGCAGTGAAACAGGAAGCAAGCCAACAATAAGCTGTTAGAAACCCACCCAACTCAAGGGGATCGCAGTGGGGCTTGTTATTCAGTCCAGAGAAAGACCTTAGAATTTTTAAGAACTTTTACCTTAATGTAAACAATGTTGCAGCGAGGGGGGAAATGACGTCCAGAGGCAGAGGCACCACAGGAAGCACCAGCACAGCATCACCGGTCACAAGACTGGAAACTACCACCAATATAGCTGGTACAATTTCTGAAGCCTTGCGCCCCCTGCTGGATCAGCTGATGAATCTCAATAAGAAATTTGATGATTTGCAGAAGGAGCTGAAGGAGACCAAAGATAAATCAGAGAAGACAGTCAAAGAGCTAAAAAAAGGTTGAAACTAAGACCAAACAGATAGATCAAAGAATGGACATTGCTGATAAAGAAAGAGCTTCTGAAAAACAATAATTACTACAACTACAAGTGGAAAGATCCCTATATGTTTTAAGATTTCAAGGGGTACCGGAAAAAAAGATGAACATTTAAGAGAAATCCTAAGTGAAGCAATTGTCTCTTTTGATCAACAGCAAACCTGAAATATTGCAAACGGACATAGACATGATTTATAGAACTTATTCAGAGTTTGTGGAAAAAAATAATCTTCTAGGGGAAATATTTGTTAAATTTGCAAAAAGATCAACAAGAGACTCAATACTTAAAGCTTCTACTGCCACAACATTAAAAATCCAAGAAGAAGAGATAAAAATACTGAAAGATGTTCCATTTGAAATACGTAAGAAGAGGAAGCAATACAGAAACATCACAACATTTCTTCAAAAGAACAATGTCCAATACCGATGGATTTTACCAGAAGGTCTTATATTCAACTACAAAGAGAAGAAGGAAATGATTGACTCTCTCTCTAAAGCAGAAGCATTCCTGAAGCAGCATCAAACTCCAACAACAACAAAAAGAAGCAGAGGAAAAGAAGGCGACAAAAGAAAACAGCGATCATCAGGCGTCAGCCATCAACAGCTCTTCATCTACCTCGGTGTCCCTGGGTGAAATCTTTGACTCTGACTTTGATTCTGACTTGGGAACTGCTGCACCCAATTCTTATAAGGTTAAAATCCCCTGGCAAAAGAAGAAGAAGCGCAAAGACAAGAAAACATCCAAATGAAGATCTGAGATTTTTCTATGTTAAAATTTAAAGAATTTATATTATTGCCCATATGTGATACTAAAATTTAATTTTTGTTCTTTCTATTTGAATACTTATTACTTAGAAATTAAATGATATATTGTAAACATGAATATGTAGGGAAACATCCAAAGCGCAAGATAGATCATTAATGTACCTTGCTACTCTGAATTTGTAGTGTGTAGTTTTGTAGTCTATAGTGAAAAGCAATTAAAAATTCTTTAAAAAGAGAGAGAGAGATTTCGGGCACCCTCAATTGATGTGGAAAGAGTTCTGCAGTCATGTTCAGAAACCACTGCTCTCTCCTGAACACGTAAACGACTGTTGGTTGGGGAGTTCTTTCAATAGGATCCCTGTTTATCTGCCCTGCATTTCCTTGACTGTGACAAATATCTGCTGATCATTGTATCAGTCAGAGATCCTGCCAGCTGTTGGGGTTCTTTTATGGAACATCTAATGAGAGACTTCATCTTCCCTAGAGTAGATACCATTAATTATTAAGCAGAATAGTGTAAAAGTAACAGTGAACATAAGTATTCTGCAGAACACTGCTTTGCCAGAAAAACATAAGCCTTATCTAGGCAACATATCCTGGGTGATTTAACAATTGGGGGGCAGATTCTTACTTCAGATCTTTGCCCCTAACTATACATCTCCAACTGAAATGTTTGCATGGAGCATCACATGTGTTGGGCTTTGTCTCTGCACAGTTTTACATTTCCCAGGACTCCCAACTGTGCAAAGAGACCATACAGTTGTAAGCATGTAGGCACTATGCTAGGGGTCCCCAACGCATTGCCCGTGAGTGGCCACCAACACCTTTTCTGATGCTTTCCAGGTATTTTAAGAAAGTGGGTGGGGCTTTTGTCCAGCAAAGCTTCTGATTGGCCATTGGAGATTTGAATGGTTGTGTGGATTTTTAAAAATGTTGCACTGGCAGCAGCTGCCACCACAGCACAAGGATCTTCATTGTGTGACATAACATGAGCTGTGGCGACTGCTTTGGACCTGGTTCCACCTCTTGCAGCAGCCATTTTGTAGCAGCTATTTTGTGACGGTACCCACTGCACTGTGTCGGAATTTCAAAGGGGCCTGCAGTCTCAAAAAGATGGGGGCCCCTGCACCATGCAGATGTCCAGTGGAAGACATAGAAGGGGTCCCACCCACACAAATTTATTCATACAGACTATGTCAGATGAACAGGGCTACACATTGTAATCTGGGCTGAGGTGGTGTATTTGCCTCATTCATTATACACAGAAATACATTTCTGGTTATTAACTGGCTTCTTGTTACAATATTCAATTACACTTTAAAAAAAGAACACAAATTGACTGATTGACTGCCCACTTTTTTTGGGGGGGAATAAAAATTAACAATGGATTTGCTATGGTTAGTAGAAGGGTCTTGTTGCTTGGCAACCAGAAATATTGCATAGTGTTGTTTTTTAAAAAACAACAACAACAACTAACTGTTCAGGTCTGGAAACCTTCAAACCAAAACTAAAGCCATAGTTTGTCTGCTCACTATTTTATATTTCCAGTACATGCTCAAATATTTCATTGCTGAATATAATAGAGTTCAAGGTAGAGGTAGAGGTGCTTACATCCTTGCGCCTAGATTCAGGCAGGTAGCCATGTTGATCTGAAGCAGCAGAACAAAGTTTAAGTCCAGTGGCACCTTTAAGACCAGCAAAGTTTTATTCAAAGTGTTTGCTTTCATGGGCCTGCGCACTTCCTCACACTGAAGTTCTCCATTTCAGTGTGTCTGAGGAAGTGTGCATGCACACGAAAGCACACACCTTGAATAAAACTTTGTTGGTCTTAAACGTGCCACTGGACTCAAACTTTGTTCCTATTCTTGCACATAGTTATTAGCAGCATAGAAAAGCAGTCATATGTAACCTTTGTGCAGTTCTGGTACGTTCCAGAGGGCAGCATCAGACAAGGCACCCTAAAGTCTCTACTATTGGTGGGGTGGATCCATCTACTCATCTTAGGAAGGTCTGTCTTCCTCCAACTTAAGTTGCTCTTCTGTTGAAGGCTTCAAACTTCGCTGAGCAGCATGGCGGGATGCAAGTTTATATACTTTGCAGGGCAATCCTATGCAGAGTTTCTCCATTCTAAGGCCATTGATTTGTATGGATTTAATCTGAGATAGGAGCTGTGGTGCGGTGGCTCAAGTGGTTAAGACGCTGAACTGCAAGCTGTGGAAGGTCGGTAGTTCAGCAGTTCGAGACCCGAGTGTGCCACATGACGGAGTGAGCTCCCGTCTCTAGTTCCCGCTCCTGCCAACCTAGCAGTTCGAAAGCAAGAAATTGCAAGTAGATAAATAGGTACCACTTCAGTGGGAAGGTAACAGCGTTCCGTGCTCCTTGGGGTTTAGTCATGCCAGCCACATGACCACGGAAACGCCTTCGGACAGCGCTGGCTCTTCGGCTTTGAAATGGAGATGAGCACCGCAACCCTAGAGTCGGATTCGACTGGCTTTCGAGCAAGGGAAACCTTTACCTTTACCTAATCTGAGATAGCTCTGCATAGGATTGCAGTGTTGGGGATTTAGTTTCAGAGGGAAGCCATATTGATCTGCAGTAGAACAGTTAGACTTGAATCCAGTAGTCCCTTAGAGACCAACAAGATTTTCAGGGTGTAAGCTTTTGAGAGTCAAAGGTCCACTTGTCATTCTTGAACTTGAACCTAAGTGTTGAGAACTGTCAGTGTATTTCTAACGATCAGCCTCACACAAATTTTATATTCATAGGAATCAACAATGAGATAACAAATGAAAAAAAAATGCTTTGGACATAGTAATGAAGGAATTGTCCATTTCACTTGAGAACAGGAGTCCGCTGTCTGATGATACCTTCCTGGCAGAGACTCTGCACATCGATATAAAATCATGTTTAAATCATGTAGGTGTGAAAATACGCTGCATCCTAAAGGAGAGTTCCCAAGACATTTAGCTGCTGTCATCATCGTTTGAATCTAATCAGATAACAACAGTAAGACACTGAGAGAGCAATCCTAAACAGGTCTACTCAGAATCCTACTCAGGTATATTCAGTGGGGCTTACTCCCAGGAAAGTGTTTTTAGGATTGCATTGTGAGTCTCCAGTAATTTGATTGATTGATTGATTTGGAGAATTGTTTTTATCCCACTCTCCTTCTGAGAAGTTCAGGGTGGTATACATGGTTCTTGCTTTCTCCATTTTATCTTCAGTAAGGGAGGTTAGACAGAAAGATAGCCCTAACCCCACTGAAGAGTGGCAAGCAAGTATGCTTTATACTGAATCAGACCATTGGTCCATCAAGGATGGTACTGTCTACCACTGACTGGCAGTGGCTCTCCATGGCCTCAGGCAAAGGTCTTTTCACATCACCTACTGATGGTGGTCGAAAGTGCCATCAAGCCTGGCCCATAGCAATGGTGGGGCATCTCGGGGCCACGCCCCCTCAGTTTTAAGCTACACCCCACAAGTTTCTATACCAGAAAGCATGTGCTTCAAGTTCAACCCTGCCATGCCCTCTGACCCAGCTGCAAAACTAAAGCGGCGGCAGCACAGTGCTCTGGCTAGGCAGAGCACTACTTGGAAGGAGCACTGTTTCAACCCTCAGGGCCCAGCTGGTGCCAGAAGAGGCGCAGGAAAACCGTGGCTCCGGCCGTCAATGGGGTCACGCTCATGTCTTGTGTGGAAGCGGCTGGCCCAGCCATGCCCTTCCCCCACTGCCCGGCCTTGCTCACTGCTGTCCACGCACCCTTTCAGTGCAGGAGAGCCGCATGATCGCATCCACACACACCTCCGGCGGAGCAGAGCAGGGGTCGCTGAATGGGGATTCCAAAGAGAGACTCCTGGCAGAGGCCTCTGTCACCTTTCCAGGGGACAGGTGGGGGGGGAGGGTCCTACTTGGGAGGAGATCCAGCAAGAAGCAGCCCCTTTCTAGGCTGGAGGTGGGAGGAATCTCCTTCCCTCTGCCAGCAATTATTTCCTTCCAGCTCACTTCACTCCTGAGAAACCGGCCCCCTTGCTACGGTTGCCAACTGCCAACTCCCAGGATGGGAACAAAATTTCTTGCCCCATTAGTAGAGGCTTAATATGTGGAAATGTGCAGCAATGTCTTTTTATATCATAGACGTAAATGTCCCCATGTCCTTTCACACACTCCCCCCCCCGAATAAAAGCTCAGCACCAACCAAACAATGAATGCAAAGCCCATTTTGTAAGGGGGGTGGATCTGGCAGAGCAGTGCAAATGCAGCACCTTGCCTGGTGATTCAAACCTCCACCTGGCTTTTCCCCCTTTGGGGGCAACTCCATGCAAGGCTTCAACGGGAAGGGACTGGATGCCTAGAGGGAGGGAGGTCCCTCCTAGCCCAAACCCTCTTTCTCCTCCCCCTAGAGGAAATGGGTCTTTCTGTCCCCTCACATGTGCAGCATTTGCACTGTCTACGGTAGGGCTGATGATTTGGGAGCATTTGGGTGAGGAAGGGTAGTCCCAGCCGGGGCTGCCGGAAAAAGAGAGGCTGCAAGGGGGAGTGATGCATAAGGGGAGGGAGAGCCCCACAGCACTGCGCTCCAGAAACTAGGGGGGGGGGTCCTTAGGGTCAGACCAGGGGCTGGCAAGAGAGCAGAGGGGCAAGCATGGATGCGCGGATGCACCATCCCCCCTACTTCTGACGTATTGATCACATGCAATATTGGTACTGGTGCATATATCCATATTATTTTTACAAAGCCCCTCACTCCCTTATATTGGCTGCCCTACAAGTAAAAAAATATGCCCCACAAAACATAAAATCTTGGCTATGGGCCTGCATCAAGTCGCAGCTGACTTACGGCAACCTCATAGGGTTTTCAAGGCAAGAGACATTCAGCAGTGGTTTGCCATTCCCTGACTGTGCATCAGGACCATGGACTTCCTTGGCGGTCTCTCATGCAAGTACCAACCGGGACTGACCCTGCTTAGCCTCTGAGATTTGACAAGAACAGGCTAGCCTGAGCTATCCAGGGTCACGATCACATGCAGAATTAGCCATGCCATAGGTGCGAATGCCAGGCCAGGTGATTTTAAGGGTGTGATCAGATGCCAACATCTGCCAAGCATCCCGCTCCCATTGGCAACCCATTTTGCTCCGCTGCAAAAGCGGAATAAAAAGACACTGGGGAAAACCCAGTAGCAAATGGGTTTGCTTTGGGCCAGGAACAGACTTTTCCCTGAGTGGTCATGCCAGCGCGCTTTCACAGCATCGGGATGGTCTTATCTGGCCATCCCGACTCCATGCTGTTGTCCCACCCCCCGTTTCAGTACGCGCATCATCGCACACTGCATAGGGAGCACTCAGTGCGGAGATGCGAATCATCAATCCCTCGTTGAAGCACACCAGAAATACGTGGCAAAAAAACCCCTGACTCACCTGCGGTTGCGTCTGATCATGGTGGTGGGCTGCCCCCGCAGCTCCCAGGTACTGTGTGATCATGCAAATGCGGGTCAAATTTCTGAGGAGCAAATAGCCTTGCTTTCCCCCTGCATTATCTCGCGCGTGTGAACACTGCCCAGGTCAGGTTACCTACTGCCTTGTCCTTTTTAACTGGAGGTGCTGGGGGTTGAACTTGAGACTTTCTGCATGCAAAGCAGAGGCTCTTCCTGTGAGCCACAGCCCCTTCCCAGATGTTGCTTGCCACTCTTCAGTGGGGTTAGGATAATATCATATCAAGCCTCATTTCCTTGGTGCATCTGCCAACCAGAGTCCCTGTGCAGATTTCTTGCACCAGGAGGAGTCATGGTATATAATGGGGAAGAAAAGAGGGTCTTGACACTCTTAAGCCCTTCCTTCTAATTCCCTCTCATCTGGTTCCTTGACAGATGGCTTTGCCATTTTCCCACAGTGCATCTCCTGTGTTTTTTGGCTTTCTTCCCTTTTTCTTTCAGTAGGCAAGCACCCATTTCCTTAGAGCATATTTGACAGGGCTTAACACTTGGCCTCCCAGACTTTTGGTTAGCTGGTGCTAGTAGGTTTTAGAATATGTATTACATAATTTGATTGATCTATATTTTCTTAAAGCTGTACTGAACATCAGTTCAGTGGTCTTAATTAGCAGTAGTAACCTTGTTAACATGGCATATAGTCTGCTTGTCAGATTACGCTCAGATTCTCAAGAAAGGCCAGACTTTTTGGTTCTATAAAATGTGCAAGTGAATATATTCAGAAGAAAGAAGGTTAAAGGAGACGCTTCACAGCATGACCTGTACAATCTACAAGAAATATGTTTTCTTAATTAGCGTGTTGTAGAGAGAATATTAGATTTTTCTGTCCCTAGTTGGGTCATTTACAGAGATCTATAGTCAGTTTTAGCCATGAGAACCAAACATGTATGTCTCACTCTGAGTTTAAAAGTTTTAATTAGTACCCAAACGACTGGGTGAACTTTCAGATGGTTCAGAAATAGGTCTGCGTACTTCCTTTTGGCTAAACTGTTCCTGCTTCTTTTGTTCTTTCAAAATTGCACCGAAGTGGGGATTTGCTGCAAGCAAGAACATTTATTCCAAATGTTTTGGGAGTAATGGATGTCTGTGTGTGTCCTTTGGGGGGCTGTTTAACAGGTCAGTTTCTTTAGGGTGTCTGATGCAAGTCGTGGGATTTATGAACATGCGTTCCTCCTGCTAGTATGTCCCTGATAAAAATAGGTCTGCCTCTGGGCACGCAGGAATCAAATCTTCAAAGAGTTATTCATAAAATCACTTGTTCCCATTTAGACACACAAATTGATTCTTTTCTCCCATGTTGTTTTAAATACACTTTAAATTAAGGCTGATTTAACGCCAATTTCTGCATTGCTGATTCTGCATCAGATAGGCAAGAAAATGCTGTGCTGCTTCTGCCATTTCCTGTGATATTCATAGTCAATAGGAGGAAGTAGGACTTACCACTTCCTCCATTTTGGACCAAGTTATCGGGGCCTTCTCCTTAGCGTCCTTTGGTGTCTGTTGCCACCTTTTAAAATGTTAAGATGCAAGTATAGATTGTGTTTCTGTTGGTTTAGAGTTAGTACAGTCAGTGTCATGCCCACTGTGCCGCTCAACCAAGTGGACCCTGATTAGGGTTGCCAAATCGGGCCAGGGGGGCGGGGAATCCCCTGCTTCCGAGGCCCGATTTCCGGTGCGGAGGAATTCCGGCCCGGGGGGAACCCCGCCCCTGAAGCTGCGTCACCAGAGGTCATCGCCATATGGTTTTCCCCCCGACGAGCTCGGCCACGCCCCCAACGTCAGCACATCACACGTCACTTCCGCACGCGCCCCGACGGAGCTTCCGGACCCCAGCCCGGCTCCCCCACTGCAAACGGTGAGTCGAGTTGGCAACCCTAACCCTGATCCCGGGGACTCGGCACCTTCCACATCCAAGGAAGAGCTCCCTGTACCCCGGACGTAAGTTTTGCAGAGGATGAACACCGACTGCCAGAAGGATTCACACCTTGAGCCGCTCCTGCAGAGCCGAACACAAGCTCCACACCCCCTGATTCCCCTCCACCTGTAGCTCGTTTATGAGACCGAAGGAGACGGGATTTGACAACCCGGCACAGGGAAGCACGCATTTGTGGGAGGCGTCCTCTGAGTCCAGAGTATTAACTGGAGCCAGGACTCTGTAATCAGCCGGCAATTAGGAACACAGGGAACGGACTTTTAAGGAAGCCCTCTTCACTACCTACCTCATGCTGGCAACTGATCGCATGATTACATCGCGGCACCTCGGACCTTGCATCTGGTTTTCCTGACTCTCTGTTTGAATCTCTCGGCTATTGACTACAGACTACGTGACATCGTCTTCTGGCTCCTTGACCCTGGAATTTGTAACAGACTCTGGACAACGGCTCGGCTTTACACCTCGGACTGCAAAGCTCTGGTAACCTGATGTCTTGGACTGTGTTTTGTTTCTCTGTCTCTCTGGTGCCCTGACCTCTGCCTGTGTTTATTGGATACTCCGTGCCTTGCCCAGCCCGCCCACCAGGGCAAGCATGATAGTCAGTACTGAGCAGACAGGCATTGACTGGTTATATGTTACTGCCTTCTTGTAAAACAAAACTTGCTTTAAGTACCAAAAATGAACAATGCAAGTGTCAGCATCTTGAACTTTCTTAGGAATAGATGCTTTCTTTGACCATGGTCATTTAATAAAGAAAGAGTTTCTACTGTAGTTGTTAGTAGTGATTTGGACCCTTTCTTTAAACCCAGCTAAAATTTGTAATTTCCCCATTATGCATCAGAGGAGAAAGAGCAAGTTAGCTGCACACTTTCATGCCATCTACAATCTCATGCAATTTCACTGACTGCATTTATCTTGCAGCCACCTACCAAGACAAATTGTGGACAATACCTACTGTGGAAGCATTCCTTCTTCTTCTTTTGATGAATGGCCCTTTACATGGGACAAGACAGCTGCAAAAAGCAGCAGATCTCTGTGCTTCTCTGTAACCTGTTCTCAAAATTTGAAGTGAGATTGTTTTCTGCTCAGCATATCAGCCTTGTCCCATGAGTGAACAGAACAGGGAACCGTGCATCTCCCCCATCCCTGGAAAAAGGAGGAGGAGGAGGAGGAGAGGAGATCGGATTTATACCCTGTCCTCCACTCAGAGTCTCAGAGTGGCTTACAAACTCCTTTCCCTCCCCCTCCCAACAACAGACACCCGGTAAGGTCGGTGGGGTTGAGAGAGCTCTTTCGAGAACTGCCCTTTCAAGGACAGCTTTTATCAGAACTATGGCTTGCCCAAGGTCATCCAGCAGCTGCGAGTGGAGGAGTGGGGAATCAAACCCTATTCTCCCAGATTAGAGTGCACACACTTAATCACTACACCAAACTGGAAGCATGTCAAGGAATCTCTTACAGGTCTCTCACGCTCACCCATTATCATTGGGAGGATCACAGTACAGAAATAGTTTTTCTTCTGCCTTCCTAGAGATCTGGGAACACAAGATACTTCTTTCTTTGCACTCTGTTTAGCATAATGGTGCATATCCGCAAAGAAAGAAGCTTACAAAAAAGCCACTTGCCTGGCATCTTAGATGAACAAATAGCACCAGAGGATGTAGTGACATCCACCAGCCTAGACTGGTTTAAAAGGGGATTAGACAGATTCAAAGCAGATAGGTCTATTAGTGGCTACTAGTCATGGTGACGAAAGGGAACCACCACATTCAGAGGCAGTAAACCTCTGAAATCTAGTGCTATGAGGCAACTTCAGTGGAAGGCCTTGGCCTCTATGCCCTTCAGAGGAACTGGCTTGCTGCTGTGTGAGACAGGATGCTGGACTAGATGGACCACTGGGCCTTTTGTAATTTGTAAGTATGGGGCTGTCTGGACCAAGGACAAACACTCTCCCGTTCTCAGGCGCTGAGCTCACAACCACCTGTGGCCCTGGGATTCTCACTAGGTCCTGGTCCTTTGCTGAGGCTCCTTTTCATCTGGGTTCCCCTCAAGGATGCAGACAGACACTCAGCAGACACTCTCAGCATGGTGGGTTAAGAAATACCTCTGCATTTATCTGAGTCCTTCAAAATAACTGTGTTTGCTCGGCAGAAACCACTCACAAATTATAGCAATGGCAAAAAAACAACGACACCATACTTGCACTGGGCAGAGGCTGAGCCTGAAGCATTAACTCCTTGTGGCTTCCTTCACTGGGGTAATCTTGCGACCTGGCTTTCTCACCCGAAGGCTTAAGAAAGAGAGTCCACTCCCACAGGCATAGTCCACAGCATTCCGTCTTGCAGTCCTGGAGGCCTCAGCCTCTGTTCCTTCCCTGTGTGACTACTGCCCGACGTTCGGTAAAGGCATCTTATCAGTTGGTCAAGGCCACCAGGTGTTTTTAATTAACGCTCAGCCCAAACAGGCTGCAACCAGCCTGTGAAAACTTATAGCTTGGTCACATTAATGAAAGCCTAAGATCTGTAAGTTCTAATCCTTACAAGGGCCTTTTGTAAATTGTGGGAAGGGGAAGTTTTCTTTTTATTTTATTTTTATTTATATATTTGTATTTTGTAAGCTTCCAAAGGAACATATAATAAAACCAAGCTAAAAGAAAGACAAAGAAAAACAAACATAGTAATTAATTCAAATGAAACTAAGATTAAAATTTGATAAAATGGCAGAAACCTTTTGAAGGCCTTGGATAATAACAGGTCTTCACACGGCACCAAAGTAAAGAAAAAGTTTGCACCTGACAAATCTGTTTGGGAGCATACTCCATAAATAAGGTATCATGACTGAAAAGTCACTTTCACTGGTCACCACCGTATTTGTTTGTCTTGAGAAGGTGTTCTGGTACAGATCCTAGGGCCAAATTGGTCAAATGTTAGGTGTTCCATGTTTGAAGCTTCCAAGAGTTTATTTTCAGGCAAATAGCAAAGGCATCATGCCTTGGGGGGGAGGGTTAACCCTTTTCCCTGCACTGGGTTGCTAATTCTTTCTTGCACCGATGCTAGTGTCCAATATGGACAAATATATCAACACTCTGTATGCTATCAGTGGGGAAACGGCTGCTCTGTAGGTCAGAAAAATGGCTCAGGGGGAAACCAGTAACCTCCCTCTTCCTTTAGCATTGTCCTAGTCCAAACTAGGTTATTATTTACCAACACCCACCCCACTCCAAAGACAACGTCCCAGTGTTTTGTTTGACCTTCAAAGGCTACAATCATACGCACAATTAGACCCACTACCGGCGCGAATGCCAGCGGATTTAAAGGGCGTGATCAGACAACAACATCTGGGAAGCACCCCGCAGCTGTCGGCAAACCGTTCTGCTCTGCCGCAGAAGTGGAATTAGAAGACACCAGGAAAAATCCGGTAGAAAATGGGTTGCGACAGGCCACGGACAGACTTTCCCCTGTATGATCGCTCCAGCGTGCTCTCATGGCGTCAGACTCATCTGATCAGGCCATCCTGACTCCGTGCCATTGTTTCCCCCCCCCCTTCTCAGTATGCACATCATTGCAAATTCCATAGGGAGCCCTCAGTGCGAAGATGTGATTAATCAATTCCTCATTTAAGTGCATCGGAAACAAACGGCAAAAAAACCCACCTTGACTCACCCGCGGTTGCGTCTGATTACACAGTGGCAGGATGTGCCCGCAGCTTCCAAGGACTGTGTGATCGCGCAACTGCGGGGCAAATTCCTCCGGAGGAAATAGCCACCCCCTCCCCATTTTTTCTGGCACATGTGACCGCAACCAAAGACCAGTAAGTTTCATGTCCCACACTGTCTTATCCCACACTGTTTAAACTGGCAAGTTTTCTTTTGATATGCCAGAATGACTAAAATAGATATGTTGTTCATTCAAGGGAAGTTTATAGAGATTTCTCATGGTCTAGTACCTTTGGTGGACCAATTGCTATTAACTACACTGACAATGTGCCGGTACAGTTATTAATTCCCCTTGCCAAACAGTAGTTATTAACTGTTGATATACCAACAGCAATAACTACCATAGTCATTGTGTGCCTTCAGCCGTAAAATGCCATTGTAGTTCCATTACAGTAGTACTGTTTGGCCATGTATAATGGTCCTTAGAGACTTTTTTAATCCCAGAGGCTGCAAGGATATTATTAAAGTATCATAATAGTGAAGTATGATCACAGTTCTAGGAAATGCTTTGTCAAGTCATAAGTCTTTCAAACAACAACAGGAAAAAACCCTAAATACGATACACTTGAATTATGATCATAATCGTAAATGAAATTAAATCCCATCTCAAAGTAACAGTAATCTCTTCACAATTTATTTTGCCGGGCTTACTAGTGAAGAATGACCCCATTTTATTGACCCAGTTAGAATCTTGTTATTGTGTCATTTGTATCTCCTGCACAAGGAGGAATGGCAGTTAGGAAAAGCTACTTTTAAGAGGCTCACCCTGTCTGTCCTTACCTTTGATATGAACACATTCTATTTTCTATTTTGAATTCCCCCAGAATGAATCTTCTAATAATGAAACTGAAAAATTATGGTACAATTCTAAACAGGATGACTAAGAAGTAAATCCTGTTTTGTTCAACGGGGCTTATTTTGCAGAAAAATGTTTTTAGGATTGCAGCCAGCAGATAGTGTCACTGAATAAAACAGGACTTATTTGTAAGTGGGCCTGCCTAGGATTTCTCCTTTAGTAAGATATGGATTAGAGTTTCATTGGCATCTCGTATAATTATTTGTGGCAATATGAGCAATAGCAGGAAAGAACCTATTATTCATTGTCTTTGATATGAAATCTACTTGTTTGAGTTATTTGCTATGGATTTTGTGGGTGGTTTACAACATTGCCATGTTGTCTGAACAGAGACAATGCATATATTTTGCACGCATGTACAGTTATGGTCCATTTGAATCAAAACTCTAACCAATCCAGTGAAAAGCCAGATCTGCATGCAAAATACACATGATGCCCTTGTTCAGACAACTTGGTGATCACACGTGTCAGGAGGCTCTACATGAGGTTGGGAGGCTCCTGGTACATTTTTAATTTTTATTTATTTTATTTTATTCAATTTATACCCCGCCCTCCCCACCAAGGCAGGCTCAGGGTATTACACAGTACATAAAAATACACTTAAAATCCACCATAAAGCTCATTATAACTAATCAAACCAAAAACAGATCGGTTATCCTAAAAGGCATAAATCACTATCCTAAAGTGCTGGTACAGTTGTCAAATAAAGTGCATGAGCAGAAATTTCAGATTAAACCACAGTCCACAGGTGACAGTCATAATGATGTTGCCACATGCTCCGTTGGTCTACATTTACCTAGCAAGGCGAGATGTGAATGTAATGTCTGAAAAGCTCTGTAATTACACCCAGGGGTCATTTCGTAGAAAAAGAGCTGCAGGAGCTCATTAGTATAAGGTATGCTAATGAGCTACTAGGCTATTAGCATAATAGCTCATTAGCATATGTCACACCCCCTGACATCTCCGGAAGTGATGTCAGAAGGGGAAGCAAAAACGGGGGAAGGCATCTTTAAAAGCCTCCCCTTCCCTTCCCCAGCTGGTCTGCCGGGTGGAGGGAGAAGGGAAAAGAGAGTTGGGCCGCAGAAGGAGGAAAGAGGGAAGGAAAGAGGGAAAGAGAGAAGGAAAGAAGGAAGGAACGAGGGGATAAAAAGAGAGAAGGAAAGAGGGAAAGAAAGAGAAGCCAGTGACAGGCCTCCTCAGGCCTCCCCCGGCCCTCAGAGCTCCAGCGTGGGCTCCAGAAGGCTGGCGATGGGCCTCCTCAGGCCTCCCCCGGGCTGCAGTGCTCCAGCGCGGGCCCCGGGAGGCCAGCAACGGGCCTCCTTAGGCCTCCCCCGGGCCGCAGCACTCCAGCACGGGCCCCAAGAGGCTGGCGATGGACCTCCTCAGGCCTCCCCCGGGCTGCAGCACTCCAGTGCAGGCCCCGGGAGGCTGGCAACAGGTCTCCTCAGCCCTCCCCTGGGCCACAGCGCTCCAGCATGGGCCCTGGGAGGCCAGCAACGAGCCTCTTCAGGCCTCCCCCAGGCCACAGCACTTCGGTGTGGGGAGCTGGGGGCAGGGCTTGCTGCCACCACCATTTGTGCCAGCTCCTGGGCTGCGGAACAGTGCTCCGGCGCACTCCGGCCCCAAATAACCCCTGATTACACCCATACGTATTTGTTAGGAGCCATAATTGTGTATGTCTTTCTGATCCCAAGACATGTATACTGTGTATATGTGCATTCACATTTAAGGCCAAACAAGACATGATGCAAACATGTTCATCTGTCTATGTCTAAAATGAGGGGCGGATACTTCTTTTTATCAGAAACAGAGTGTGCAGGTGAGGAGAACTAAGCTGTGCTACTTTACGTGCTCTCCTTTTTTCCAAGCATTTTTCTTCCAGCCATGCTCACTTCGGATAAGGGAGTCGGGATTAGCAAAAATGTTGAATGAGGAACAGCAAAGTGGGAGATGGAGCAAAGTGTAGCTCCCTTCACCAAAGTTTTTGCTTGAAAATGCACTCAATCTCCTGCTTTAGACCTGAACAAGCAAACAGACATGACCCCTCATCTCCTCTTGTTTGGTCTTTAGAGGTGGCACCCAGGGCCAGCCCGAGGTTGTCCTGTGCTCTAGGCGAGCGCATATGCCAACCTCCCGGCGGGGCCTGGAGACCAGCCTGCTGTGCCCCCACCTCATCCTTCCTCCGCCTGGCTCTGCTCTCGGGGGTGCGTTTTCGTGCGAGAGGCGGCAGACACGGCCGGCTGGCTTTCTCCCCCCCCCCCATTTCTCGCCTTGGGAAAACGCTTTTCTCCCCCCCAAAAAACGGTCTTTCTCACGAGAGAAAAGCGGTGGCGCAAACGAGCCTGGGAGGAGAGGGGAGAGACGAGCGGGAGCGCGGGGGGGAGGTGAGGCGAGCGAAGGGGAGGGATAACAGATCTGCCATCACAGAGGAGGGAGAGCGTGTTATCTGAAAAAACCTTGGTCTTAAAGGTGCCAGGGGACTGTCTTGGATTGCTAGCTATGGGGGGGGGGTCAGAGATCTGCGAAGAAGGAAAGGAGGAAAGAAGGAGAGAGAGGGAGGGGGAGGGAGAGGGAGGGAGGGAGGAAGGAAGGAGAAAGAGAGAGAATAAAAGAAGGAAAGGAGAGAGCGCGAAGGAAAGGAGCAAGGAAAGAGGGATGGAAATAAGGAAGAAGGAAGGAAAGTGAGAGAGAGAGAGAGGAGGGAAGGCAAAAAGACGGGGGTAGGCTCTCTGGGGAGGGAGGCAAAAAGACGGGGGTAGGCTCTCTGACCCCCCCCCCATCAAGGCTGGCCACCCCATCACCCGTCCACCCCCATTAAGGGCCCAGCGGTGGCAGCCGTCAGCAGCAGCATTTACCGAGATCGAGAGAGCGGAGAAGGAGGCAAGGGAAACTGTGACTCAGCGGCGGACAGCCGCGTGGAGATCTTTGGGAGGCATGAACGGAGGCCCCATCCTGGGCAGGCAGGGCGGAGGCTCCCAGCAGCATTCAGGCGGTGGCTGTGGATGCACCCGAGCCAGACCGAGATCGGAGTGGTGGGGGTGTAATCGGAGCCGGCGGCAGGGTGAAGACAGTCCAGCTCGCCGGCAAAGCAAATGCCGCATGCCACCCAGCCCTTCCAGCAGCTTGAGAAGGGTGGGGAGACGGCGACGTACAGGGCATCGGGGAAGGAGAGGGAGCACGCCACCCAGCCCTCCCAGCAGCTTGAGAGGGGGGAGATGGGCTGGGGATGTGTGGCGCGCTGGGGAAGGAGAGGCCGCATGCCCCCCGGCCCTCGCAGTAGCTGCAGAAGCCAGGGCGGGGCAAAGACGGGCTAGTAAGGGAAGGTGGCGGATGAGGAGAACAGCAGAAGACGGCGGGCAGGCAGGCCCCGATCTGGTTCCACCCCCCCCCACCCTTCCTCCTGATTCCCGGGTGAACTGCAGGAGAGCCGGGCGGGCAAGCGAGGCCTCCGTCCCGTGGGCGCAGAACGAGGGCAGGCGAGATGCGTGCCCATGACCGGGCAACCCCTGGGCGCTCACACAGAGCGGACGGCAGGCGCTCGGCAGCTGCACGGCCAGGCCAGGCGGCCGTCCCTCCCCCTCCTCCCCATCCGAACAGGCCGGGTTTCTTGCGGGTGGAAGCTGAGCCAGCGCTCCAGCCACCCACGCCACTCACCTGCCTCCGTTGGCGCGCCTAGGGGAACCCTCGCACACCGCTGCTTTGGGAGGAAACTTCCCAGCCCAACGGAGCTCCTCCCAGCCCCGTTCCCAGGCCTGTCGGCGCCTCTGCCTCTCTTCTCACGCCCTAACAGCCGGCTCGCGCTCTAGGCGATGGCCTAGTTCGCCTTGCGAGCGAGCCGGCCCTGGTGGCACCAAACTAGGGTTCCCAGCCTCCAGGTGGTGGCTGGAGATCTCCTGAGATTACAGCTGATTTCTGGGCGACAGAGATCAGTTCACATGGAGAAAATGGCCACTTTGGAAGGTGGACTCTGTGGCATTAAACCCCGCTGAAGTCCCTCCCCTCCTCAATCCCAGCCTTCTTCAGGTTTCACCCACAAAATCTCCATGTATTTACCAGCATGGAGCTGGCAACCCTACAAACTCAAGTTTAAATCAAGTTTCTTTTTCCTGGATTCTTTGTGTCTGGCAAAAAGAATGTGCCCATTTCAGGAAAGAAATCTGTTGACTAGTCTTCCTCATCCTGTTTCTTACATAAACAATCGTTTCTTGGCATCTTCTTGGCCTGTAACCAAGACTGGTTGCCTGTTTTAATGCTTCTTGTCCTCTTACATAATGTGCTTATACAGGTTGCTCGGAAGATTGCTTCCCAGTTATTTGTTTAACTAGGAAGAAAATGCTTATAAAGTGTAATCAGTTGCCATGTAGCAGCATGATGTTTCTTTGCCAGGAATAAGAGAGTAAAATAATGACAGCAACTACTGCTTTAGACGGGATTTTTATGCATGAGGTACTTGGGATTCTAATATGCACTCTGTTGTATGTTGCGCCTTTATTTTCATTAATGTTTGAAAATGCTTCTGCAGATAGCAAGGAAAAAAAGCCAGCAGAAGAAATGTAAGTGGTGTGTATATATTCATAATGAAGTGGATGTTTGGGGAAGCTTTAATCTTTGCTTCTAATCTGTTCTGTTTAAAATTCTGCCTGCAATTATGCAAACAAAATCGAATTTTATTTCAGCATATGAAACCTTCCTTATCTTCTAGAGGCCTTTAAAAATATGGTAAATAGATGTTAAGTGTTACCTTAGCTGACAGTTGTATAATGAAGAACTAACAAAACTGGTGAGGATCAGTGCATTCAAAATTTTTATAGAATTAAAACAGTAGTTATTCAAAGTCTTTAGTCTTCCAACAGTGTGATCCTAAGCAGAGTTACACCCTTCTAAACACATTGAATTCCATGGATTTAGAAGGCTAGAAATCTGTTTAGGATTGTACTGCAAGAGGAGAAAATTAGGTGACAGGCTGCTCAGTACCAAACCACCCAAAGCCAGAGCACTACTGACACTGCCACATTGCCAGTGTAGCTAGTTGGTATCCTATGTTTTCTAATCAGAAAAAAGGAAGTGCTTAAAAAGACCAAGTTCTAAGGAGCTGGATGAGCATAACTGCACCCATTTCCAGACCCACATATCATGGGGTGGAATGATGACAATGTCTCTGGGTCAGCCACATATGGAAGTAGGCAACTGACACATGGTGTTGTTGGCATGCCTCCTTGCTCCACTCATGCACAGAACACAAGACAAGGACAAAGAAAACACAACATCCTCCCTAGTATGTAGGACTGTGGTATGCCCAGTAGGTGCCCCATAACTACCATGCTCCTGGGAGCTCCACAGGTAGAAGATTCAAATTTTTGTTGTTGTTCAGTCACACAGTTGAGTCTGATTCTTCATGACCCCATGGACCACATCACGCCAGGCCCTCCTGTCTTCCGTCATGCTCCGGAGTTTGCTTAATTTCTTGTTCATTGCTTTGACAACCCTGTCTAACCATCTCATCCTTTGCCGTCCCCTTCTTCTTTGACCTTCAATCTTTCCCAGCATCAGGGTCTTCTCCAGTGAGTGCTACCTTCTCTCTCTCTCTTTTTTAAGTAATATATTTATGGGTTTTTCAAACACAATGAATAGACATAGACAAAAAGAGACAATTTCATCCTAACCTCACTAAGGTATCTTAACAAAACATAACATAATATCACAAATTCAAATTTGTGTTTACTTTCCATCCTTATACTGTATATCCTCACATATTACCCGCAGTTACATTCAGTTACACTAACTTCCAAATTAAGATATTTTAACAAGACATAACATAATATCATAGGTTCAAATAAATTTTTTGTTTACCCATCCTTATACTGTATATCAAGACCTATTTCCAAAATAAACATTCAAATAATCTGACTTTCAGTTAATTAGTTTTCCAAATATATATTTTCCATTTAACATCTGGCAATTACCTTCTATTACTTCTGTTCCATCTACCTACTGTATGAAAATCAACATAGCCTAATCCAAGGCAAAACCTTTAATATAAAAATTCATTTATGACCCAACTGAAAATTATATTTATTACTTTACCCAAAGCAATACCTGTTTTCTTTTCACAATCACATAGCTAGTATCAATTCACCTCATATTTTATTTCCCCCCCTTCATTCTTATTTTATACTATTATTAGTTATTTATATTGCTAATTTCTACATTCTAATATAAAAACCAACACCTGTTCACCTGTTTGTTACTTAAATTCCTGATTACTTCCACTAACCATCATATTTATTACTTCATTAACATAATGATTAATTTCTCACATATTTCTTTTTGCCCACAACTTAAAATAAATCTGTCTCGCTTTTTGAAATAATCTGCTGTATCTTACTTCCTTCTTCCTTATTTTGTAGCCTTACACATTTTTGTGCTAATATAATCCAACTCAAAATTAATTGTATTCACTTCTAAGGCTCAAATCATATTGCATTTTTCTTTTCTTATTTTTTGTAGTTTCTTTTTTGCCAAAACCATGTTTAAGTGTCTTACTTCTTTGTAAATGTAAAGTTCTATTTCCAATTCCTGCCTTTTAATTTTCAAAGTACATGAGGGATATGTCTTTCTAGTGGTTTCCAGTCTTTTAATGGCTCTAGTACATTTAATATGCTTCCTTGTATGTTTCCCTGGTTATCATTTAACAAGTTTAATCAACTCGTTGCACGGTAGCTCTTGGCAGTCTTCTTTTGTGGTTTCTAACACTATGAAATCCCTTATTAGTAGGCTAGGCATTTGGTTAATTTTATTTTCAAATCCTGTCGTAGGTAAAGTTACTATTTTCTGTAGCGTGTTTCCTTGGCTATAATCTGGTTCTTTGTCAACGCCCTGATGAGATTGCAAAAGCTCCTTCTCATCCTCCAGGTTTAAGCAAGTACTTTGTGGTTTCTCCAAAAGACTCTCACATGCTGCTTTAACTGCTTGTTGAATCTTGTCACACAAAAGTTTTTTAAATTGTTCACAAGTAAATTGTACAATCTCTGTATTTAGCCATTCTTCTGTTTCCTCCATTGCCTCTATATCCATTTCTAATGCTCTTTCCATCTCTCCGCTTTACACCCCCTTGTAACATTAGCGTATTTTTAACTCCCGTTTCTCTTCCTGGCCGCTCTTCAAATATTGGGAGCATTCAAAGTGGGTCTCCTAATCAAAGTCGTCAGAAAAAAACAGAACTTGAACTCGTACTCACATTGTATTCTATATTTGCTTTGCTTTGCTGTATGTTACATTTTGTTTTGTTTCAATAGTCTCTAAAATGGGCGGTAATGTCCTAGCAAACCATGGTGGCTATGTTTGCACCATTCCCTGCTCCTGCTTCGAGACACTCTCGGTCATCTCCCACTTGCTGCCACTCGCAAGGCAACCGGACAAGTCTCATGCTGCCAGACCTCTCTCCAGGAGGTCCGGTGAAGCCCAAAGACCCGCGGAGCCTCGGGGGGCAAGGAAGGGCGGAGCTAATTGGGAGCGTCCCGAACAAGCACCTGCGGCATCGCACCGTTGCCCGAAAGTCATGAGTGCTCCCTTCTCATTTGGTGGCCAAAGGATTTGAGCTTCAGCTTCAGTATCTAGCCTTCCAGGGAGCTGTCATTGTTGATTTCCTTTAGGATTGACTTATTTGATCTCCTTGAAGTCCAGGGGACTCTCAAGAGTCTTCTCTAGCACCATAACTAAAAATAATCTATTTTTCGGCGTTCGGCCTTCCTTCAACTCTTGCAGCCATACAGTACTGCTGAGAATACCATTGCTTTGACCATACGGACTTTTGTTGGCTGGATGATGTCTCTACTTTTTAATATGCTGTCTAGGTTTGCCTTTTAATTTCATGGCTTTTAATTTCCTGGCTGCAGTCACCATTTGCAGTGATCTTGGATCCCTGGAACGTGAAGGCTGTCACTGCTTCCAAGACTTCCCCCTTCTATTTGCCAAGGAGTGATGGGGCCGGATGTAGTAGTAGTAGTAGTAGTAGTAGTAGTAGTAGTAGTAGTAGTAGTAGTAGTAGTAGTAGTAGTAGTAGTAGTAGTAGTAGTAGTAGTAGTAGTAGTAGTAGTAGTAGTAGTAGTAGTAGTAGTAGTAGTAGTAGTAGTAGTAGTAGTAGTAGTAGTAGTAGTAGTAGTAGTAGTAGTAGTAGTAGTAGTAGTAGTAGTAGTAGTAGTAGTAGTAGTAGTAGTAGTAGTAGTAGTAGTAGTAGTAGTAGTAGTAGTAGTAGTAGTAGTAGTAGTAGTAGTAGTAGTAGTAGTAGTAGTAGTAGTAGTAGTAGTAGTAGTAGTAGTAGTAGTAGTAGTAGTAGTAGTAGTAGTAGTAGTAGTAGTAGTAGTAGTAGTAGTAGTAGTAGTAGTAGTAGTAGTAGTAGTAGTAGTAGTAGTAGTAGTAGTAGTAGTAGTAGTAGTAGTAGTAGTAGTAGTAGTAGTAGTAGTAGTAGTAGTAGTAGTAGTAGTAGTAGTAGTAGTAGTAGTAGTA